>NC_052667.1:19207845-19507845 GCF_016802725.1 Solenopsis invicta
AATGCTTCCATTTGTCATAAATGCTGATGTAGCACAGATGTTTAGGCAGATATTGGTTGATAAGAGAGACAGGGCGTTACAGCTCATCCTTTGGAGACGCAACTCTAACGAGGAACCACACATTTATCAGCTAAATACCGTTACCTACAGAACTGCAAATGCACCGTATCATGCAATGCGTTGCATCCGGGAATTGACGATTCAGCATCAAGAGGAATACCCGATGGCATCAAAGGCAATAATCGAGGATTCGTACATGGATGACATACTTTCAGGAGGTAATACACGTCAAGAAGTAATCGAACTCCAACGACAGCTGTTCGAGTTGTTACAAAAGGGACAATTCTTTCTTAGAAAGTGGAGATCAAACGATCGTCAAATCTTGCAGCCTTTACTAGATCAGCGGCATGGTGAAATGCTTACGTTAGACAAAGATGAGGCAAAGACGTTGGGTCTTTTGTGGTGCTCATCAAGCGATACGTTGCAATACAAACTGGATCTGCCAGTAAGGAAGAGCCTTACGAAGAGGACTGTACTATCACATGTATCGCAAATTTTCGATCTATTGGGTCTACTCGGACCTGTCTTGATAAAGGGAAAGATTTTCATGCAAAAATTATGGGCAGACGATTTGCAGTGGGACCAACCGTTACCCCTGCAACACCAAGCAGCGTGGCACGATTATTACGAGTTATTGTCAGGGCTCAGTTTAATTCGGCCACTACGAAATATCAACCCAGATAACATTAGAGGAGAGTCCGACTTGTTTGGATTCGGGGATGCGTCTCAAAGCGCGTTTGGAGCGTGCTTGTACATTGTTAGCACAAATCAAAGTGGCAATACAAGTTCGCATCTTTTTTGTGCCAAGTCCAAAGTGGCACCGCTGAAAACACTCTCTCTTCCTAGATTGGAGCTAGAAGCAGCACTTCTTTTGGCGCAATTGTACGACAGCGTTAAGACTGCTTTAAAAGGGAGAATTCGTCAAGTTCATTTATGGAGCGATAGCACAATTGTTCTTGGTTGGATAAAGATGCAACCTCACGTTCTTAAGACTTTCGTTGCCAATAGGGTGGCGAAGATACAGGAGTTAACGGCAAGCGAGGCTACATGGCGACATGTCCCATCGGAGGAAAACCCTGCGGATCTTTTGTCTCGAGGTGTCGCTATCCAAGAGCTCGAGATTAGTGATTTGTGGTGGCACGGACCAAACTGGATTAAGAGAGATGATCGATGTCCAGAACACATGCAAGAGCCAAGTGAGAGTTTACCAGAAGTAAAGGCTCCGGCTATCACATTGGTTACGACACAAGTAACACCCTCATTTCCTTTATTGCTGAAACATGAGTCATTCGGCAAGATATGCAGGATAATCGCGTATTGTTTTAGATTCATAGATGCCGCAAGGCGCTCAGCTGATAAAAGCAAGCCGAATAAGCAGCAGTATATGGCGAGGTCAATCGGCATCGAGGAAATGAACAGAGCAGAGAAAGTTATTCTCAAACAGACTCAGAGGGAAGGGTTTCCTCTCGAGCTGCGAAGCTTAGCAAGCAATCAAGACTTGCCGCGAGAAAACAAGTTAAAATCACTCAGTCCGTTCATAGACGATGACGGTCTGATACGGATTGGAGGACGACTAAGGCACGCACGCCTATCAGAAGAGCAGAAGCACCCCATCGTTTTACCGGCAAGGCATCGTCTGGCGCTACTCATTATGCGCGAGGAGCATATACGCATGTTGCATTGCCCTTCAGAACAGCTGTTACACAGCATGCGACAAAGATATTGGCCTATTCACGGGCGGAGATTGGCACAGAAAATAGTAAGAACATGCGTTAAATGTTTTAGATATAACCCAAGAATACCAGATATCAGCATGGGAGATCTGCCCAAGGAACGGGTCATAATGCCCACGAGACCATTCATGGTAACGGGTGTAGATTACGCCGGCCCGTTTCAACTTCGAGAAAGTCGCCGACGCGGACGGCTCCATGTATCAAAAGGCTATGTGGCCTTATTCATTTGTTTTAGCACCAAGGCTGTGCACTTGGAAGTGGTGACAAGTCTCACAAGTGAGGCATTTATAGCAGCGCTGAGTCGTTTCACGGCTAGACGTGGACTATGCGCACAACTATTTTCCAACAATGGAACGAATTTTGTAGGAGCCTCTTGAGAGCTCCAGGAAATTCAAGAATTTCTAGAGAAAACAGAACCAGAGATAAAGTCTTTTATGGTCAAACAAAGGATCAATTGGAGCTTCATTCCTCCCAGATCTCCTCATTTTGGAGGGATATGGGAGTCGGCCGTGAAACTTATGAAGCGGCATTTGTACACGATTACTCAAGGAAAGGTGCTTACCTATGAGGAATTCAATACTTTAGTGACTGAGATTGAAGCCGTTCTTAACTCACGTCCTTTAACGCCATTGACCAGTGATCCATCAGATTTTAACGTACTTACTCCTTCTCATTTCCTTATAGGCGACTCACTCACTCAACCTGTTCAACATTGTTTGCTTAATGTTCCGGATAATCGTTTGTCCCACTGGCAGCATTTACAGAAACTACGTCAACAGTTATGGCAGCGCTGGCAACGAGAGTACTTGCAGGAATTGCAATGGAGGAGCAAATGGTTTGTTTCTGACGCTAATGTTGGAGTGAACACTCTCGTTCTACTCATCGAGGATAACGCTCCCCCCTTCAAGTGGCCACTGGGTCGAGTGGTTGCGGTGCATCCCGGCGCGGATGCTAAAGTTCGAGTCGTGACAGTCAAGACATCGACAGGGTCCTACAAGAGAGCTGTCAAGAAGATATGTCCATTGCCCTTGTCGAATGATCATACTATGTATTAAAATTGAAGACTCTATAGAATAAGGCTTAGTTTCATTTTAAATTTAGTTCAAACCACATTGTTTAATTTCAAACAAAGTTCAGTTCAGTTCAAATCACATTGTTTATGTTAACGTTCATTTAGTCAATTATTTAGTCATTGTCATTTCAGTTTTGAGTTATATTGAAAGAGGATCTTTCAAGGTGCCCCGGAAATGTTACCGATTAGATCGTCTGGGCGTACCGGTTGGAAACGTAGTTAGTAACAAGAATGCGTGTGGCGCTACGTCGGTTTTGTGAGACATGGCGGATGAAGAAGATCGTCGCACATGGCGATCCGTTGAAATAAAGTAGTTACATTTGGAAAATCCGTCGAGTCTAGTCAGTTATCATTCCAAAATAAACAAACATACACATTGTATTTTGTTTGTAACGTTTATATGTTTATATTTTGTTTGTCAAGTATAGTTTACAAAAATAAAAATTTTTAATTCTTGCAGCTTATATGTTATTTACAATTATTTATTTACAATTATATTTCTTCTTTTGCCTATTATACTAATAGAGTGCCTAATTAATTTAGGCTCAATTTGATTGTTGGTTTCCAAATTCGTCGTTGAGCATTCAATTAGCATCCGGGTTAACTTCAGGAATGTACCCATATCGTTCTCGTATAACTTGATCCTGAATGCGTTGTGCTATAGCACGAGGGTCTTGTCTTATTCCATTTCCGCCTTGCTCAACAATTTGTACTTCAATGTTGGCTCCATCTTCAACATAGAAATTATCCACAGGTAGGCGATGATGAAGTCGCATGTTATGCAGTACGGCACATGCGTTGACGATATGTCCAGCAAATGTCGGATCGTACATCAATACACGTTGATATGAGAGACACCTCCACGTGCCTTTAAAACAGCCGAAAAAGCGCTCGACCACATTCCTTGCTTTGCATAAATCTGTCGTGTACTGGAATTGTCGAGTTCCTGCAGGGTAAAGGTGTTATTAGCCATTGTTCTAATGGATACTCAGAATCACCTATTAAACAGTAATTCTATAATTTCTCTATTGTGTATTTGTATTTCTTTTTTGTTGTATGTAACATTTCTTTATAACACTATATATTCTTTTCTTAATAAAAGACAGTCTTCACAACAGCTTTTTTACATTTTTTTATTTTAAAACATAAATTTCAGAATATTCAGAATATTCAGAATACTCTATTTTTTAATTACCCCGGGCTTGGGGCTATTCGAAATACTTGGCGTTGGTCGACATTTTTATATGTACTTCAAAGCAAGTATATTTCCATTTTCTATCTATACCAGCATTGTGAACGGGAAGATTTAACCTTTCAAACCGTCTCATGTTTTTTTTTTTTAATGAATATAGGACTCAGAAGATGCAAAAGAAGAAAAGGTCTTACGAATTCCGGTCTCCCTTATATAAAAGCAATTATATATAACAATTATATACGTATAACAATTATACATAAGTTCATGTATTCTTTGTGTATAATTATATATTTATATACATAAATATGAACGATTATATATAATCGTGTATAATTATATATAAAAATCATGTATAATTATATATAATTATACAATTATTATATATATTTTATTATATATGAATATATTTCATATATAATTATATGTTATACTAGACGATACGAGCACACACTTCACTCGCGCTAGAACACTCGAACGCGCGACACGAAATGAATAAACACTCTTTACAAAAAGAACTCAAGCTTTAATCGTGGAACTTTATATAATAATATCGTAGCGTAATTGTACAGAATAATTCTTGACGGCTCCGCGTCCTGAACACCAAACAAAAGCCGGCCGCGCTTCTTCTGTCTGATCGATAGATCTTCCTTCGGTTAACTTCTCAAGCTCGGCCAAACGGGCACAACACTGTCCCTCTTTTCTAAAGCTTGTCGTCCCGACAAGCACAAAGTCTTCTTATATTTCCGGACTTTCTGTCGTCTCCAGGACCCATCTGAGTGTTACTGCTCTCCTTCTTGAGCTGCTGCTTCAAGATTCCGAGCCACTCTTTCTTGGATCCAAACAACATCCTAGAATTCTTAATCACAGAAGAAATCCTCTTCTCTCGAAGAACAACCTCTTCAGAGAAATTCTCTCCGAAGAATTCTTCTGAAGAATCTTCTTTCTTCAAAAAAACTTCGAGTAAGGTGGGGGTATCTACCGTGGACCCAACGTCTCGAAAGACTCACCAAGCTCCTGCCTCGGCCCTCAGTCCCATAGGGAAAACCATGGCTCAAAAACTTGGGGCAAGGCAGTCTTCTTTTTTGTTTAAACAACCAGAAGACTTGTCCTTATAATTTCAGTTTATCCTCAAACGCCCAAAGAAACGGCTTCTAGAATCGTCTCAACAGGACTCTTTGCCTTTAAAAAAAAAAAAAAAAAAAAATACATGCGAGAAAACAATTTTATAAAATAAGGAATTTAAGTAAGCTCAGAGTATTTTTTCCTAAAAAAAATTTATCTCTCTTGAAATGAAACCAACCTATCTAAGTATACTACTTTATTTTTATGCCTAAGCGATTTCCATATACGATAAACTACATCATTTAACCTTTCGACAATTTCAAACGGTCCTTCCCAACTACTCTGCAGTTTAGGAGACCTATCTATTTTCCTACAAGGATTGTGAAACCAAACTTTCTGACCAGACTCAAAGTGAATAGAGCGAGCCTTACGATCATAAACCTCTTTCATTTTTTGAGACCTAACATTTAAACGTTGTCTAACTTCGATATAAATCTGAGAAAGTTTTTCTCTTAATTTTGAAACATAATCTCTCCTAGAATTAACTGAATCGGAACCAGGAAGTTTTTCACGGAATAAATCTAAAGGCAGTCTCAATTCCCTACCAAAATTTATTTCCGCAGGGGTTAAACCAGTGGCCTCATGCCTTGAAGACCTATACGCTAAAAGACTCATTGGAATCCATCGATCCCAATTTTTTTGATTTTCTGTAATAAATTTTGCTAAATAGTCCAACAAAGTTTGATGTTGACGTTTCACTTGACCATTAGACTGCGGATGAAGAGGAGTAGTCCTGGTCTTTCTTATTCCAAGTAAACGTGCAAATTCTGAAAACATTCGTGAATCAAAATTTCTCCCTTAATCAATATGTAATTCCAAAGGAATACCAAAACGAAAAATTATTTGACTTATAAAAACTTCGGCAACAGTTTTAATTTTGAAATTTTTTAATGGAAAGCCTCTACCCATTTTGTGAAACAATCAATAATAACTAAGCGATATTTATTTCCTGAAGAAGATTGGGGAAGTGGACCTAAAATATTCATCTGGATTTTTTCGAAGAGTAAACCAGAATTATAAATTTGCAATGCTGATTTTCTTTTATCGGAAGGACCTTTCCTCGATAAACAAACAACACAAGTTCTAGTTTCTTTCAGACTTACTCAACACCTTACTTAAATAAGCAATCACTGTTTGTACTCCTCCCTAATTTTGAGATAAGACCGTCCCTATTCCATGATCCAAAGCATCTGTATCCAAAATAAACCTTCCTTCTTCAGTGGGAAATGATAATATTGGCGAAATAGTTAAAAATTTTTTTAACAACTCAAAAACTTCTTGGCAGGCATTATCCCATCTGAATTTACTCAAGTTTTCAGTTAAGACAAATAAAGGTTTAGCAATAAGGGAAAATTCCCTCACAAACTTTCGATAATATGAGCAAAAGCCTAAGAAGCTTCGGACTTGTTTTTTATTTTTAGGAATCGGCCAATCCCTAACTGCAACAATCTTCTCAGGGTCAGTGGTGATTCCCTTCTCTGAGACGACATGACCCAAATATTTAACCTCTCTCCCGAAGAAAGTACATTTTTTAGGATTAAGTTTAAGATTTGCCGCTCGTAAAGACAAAAAGACCTTTTTCATATTGATTAAGATCTCCTCAAAATATTTTCCGAAAATGATGACATCATCGAGATAAACCATGCAGATTTTGAAAAGTAGCTGCTAAAAAACTTTTTCCATAAGACGTTCAAAGGTAGTCGGTGCATTACAAAGTCCAAAAGGCATAACTGTAAACTGCCATAACCCTTTTCCAATCGAAAAAGCAGTTTTCTCTCGATTCTCAGAACGAATTTTAACTTGCCAATAACCACTCTTGAGATCCAGAGTGGAAAATCAAAAATTTCCTGAGAAACGATCCATTAAATCATCTATCCTGGGAATAGGGCAGGAGTCCTTAAGAGTCACATTATTTAAATTTTTGTAATTTACACAAAATCTAATTGAACCATCTTTTTTCTTAACTAAAACTGCAGGAGAGGTCCAAGGACTATTTGATTCTTCGATAACACCCTGTTGCCTCATTTCTTCGATGATCTTTTCCACTTCTTCTCCCATTTGTAAAGGAACTTGACGAGGAACTTGCTTAATAGGAGAACAATTTTCTGTTTGAATAGAATGTTCAATAATTTTACAATTTCCAGCAACGATTTCTCCTGAGAAAACGTCCTGAAATTTCGAAAGAAATTCTGCAAAAAGTTTCTTTTGAGAATCATCCAAATTCTCAGAACTTCTAAGAAATAGATTTTCAAGAAAGTCTGGAACTGTACCTCTACTAATTCAAGCACAAAAGTTTTTTTGTATTTTTTTAGATTACGGAGAACAAAAATTTAAATCAAAAACTCTTTCTAAATTTAACTTACAAAGAAAATCAACTCCAAGAATACAATTGTCTTCGATTTTTGCAATAAAGACCGGAAATTCTAAGCTATGATCTCCTAAAACAATCTTAACTTCCTTTTAGAAATTATAGGAACTTTCTCTCCAGTGGGATATCTTAATTATAAAAAATTCACATTAACATCTTCAATAAGTGGTAGTACGAATTTTTTATTTAATATAGAGACGTCTGACCCTGTATCAATCTTAAAAATATAATCCTGCCCATTAATAAAACCAGGATAACAAAAATAATCTTTTAACTTAATTTTCCTACAATTTTTGATTTCCGAAAATGTTGGGGTCTCTCTTCGAATGATCGAGTCGACCCCGCTAAGCTCGACCAAACCTAGTTTCCCTTTGTTAAAGAAGAAACCGCAGGACATTTTGATCTATAGTGTCTCTTTGCACCACACTGCCAACATTCTTTGTCGACCCTCCACTTATTAAAATTTTTTTGTTTAGAATCCTGTGAAAAAATTCCTTCCTTTCCGTTTCCTTCTCTCATTTGCTCTCTAGGATAAAATTTTCTCCTTCCGCTATCTTTATTTGAGGAAACGCGAAAAAAACTACTCTCTTGAATAGCTTTAATCATTTTCGCTCTCTCAATTGCAGAACGCAAGGAAGAAATTCCTTCTAGTTGAAGAGTACGTCTCAAAAATCCGTCAGAGACTGCAATAATAAATTGAGCACAAGCAATTTTGTCGCGTACTTCTTGAGGACACTCCGGATAAGCTAAATGTGATAGTCGTTCTAAATCGGTACCCAAGCTAAATTTTCTCCAAATTTTTGTTTACGATTCGTAAATTGAGCGTAAAAAGTTTGAGATAAATGACCTTCTCCAAAACGTAATTTGAGCTTTGATTTAATTTCTCCATAACTTAAATTTTCTAATTCCGTCTAAAACTGAACGCGCTTTCCCCCGCAAACTCGAGGCTAACGCGACCGCTTTCGTAGAATCTTCTCAGTTACTCGCTTGTGCAATCAATTCAAATTGTGTAAAATATTCGCGCAGCGGAACACTCCCGTCGAAAATATCCGGCTTTAATTTAAAATTAATGCCAGCGTTTTCGGAATCCGAGGAATCTCCGCGGTTGGAGGTCAAACAGAAAAAGGTAACGACTGGCCTGAAAAGTATTGTAGCCGCTTCTCTAGACGTTGAAGTCTCTCGTCGCGTTCCTGGAGCAGTGCCTGCATTTCCTCCTCAATCTGCCGCTGCCTTTGTCTCTCAGCACAAAGCTGACGCAATTCCACGGCGACCGCCCGAAGAGAATTTGCTTCGGTGGAGAGTCGAGGTTTCGCAGGTGTACGGAGACGCATTCTCTTACGAAGAGGACGTTCCTCCGCTCTCGCAGAAGACGCTGCCGTAAAATCTTCCGAGATGTCCATTTCGTGGTCCGAAATCGGACAATCCCCCAAAATGTTATACTCCACGATACGAGCACACACTTCACTCGCGCTAGGACACTCGAACGCGCGACACGAAATAAATACTCTTTACAAAAAGAACTCAAGCTTTAATTAGAATTTTATATAATAATATCGTAGCGTAATTGTACAGAATAATTCTTGACGGCTCCGCGTCCTGAACACCAAACAAAAGCGCTTCTTCTGTCTGATCGATAGATCTTCCTTTAGCCAGCTTCTCAAGCTCGGCCGAACGGGCACAACATATTATATATAACTGTATATAATCATATATGAAAATTTTTTTATCGGTTATAACGTTATAAAAAAGTTTTTATATATCTATAAAACGTGTTTAACGCAAGGCGACATTTTGGAACGCAGAGCAGCGGGATGGAATTGCCGCAACAGGATAGAGCACTTTTATAAGATTTCAAAAAAGAAATAAATTTAATCTCGAATACGCTGTCTGATTAAATCGCACTGGTACGCTTACTCCCGGAACTATAATTCCGGAAAAAGCGGGCTCCCACCGTTTGAGGAAGCTTATATAGCCTGTGACACAATCCGTTCCCAAGAGTTTCACGTGAAACTTCCGCGATTTTATTGGGAACAAATTGTGCCGGGCTTAGCCGTTTGAATACCCAAAATCGACGCGTAGCGGGCGCCAATTGGTTGACTACGACGCTCAGCACCTGACCACGCGCACGATCACGCGGCAGCAAACTAAGCTTGCTGCTCTGCCCTAGCCGACAAATAGTAACATGTCAATTCCACGGCCAAGAATCAATCGTTTAAAATTGCAACATTCTTAGCCTTAGAATTGACAGCTTACAAGAAACAGAAATTGCGACTTTTCGCAACACTCCGCCCGCCGTCGTTGATGTGGTCAACGACTGATTGGTACACTCCCCTCGATTGATGAGCACTCTCAAAGAATGACCGGCGTTGCGGTTTAATTCGCGTCGCGCTACCGAGGATATCGCTGATGCAGCTTGATAAATTCAGCGTGCTGTCACACAGTGTCAATAGTAATATAAGTCCGCGTACACTGTCGCGCGAAGAGTAGCTACTCCGGCGCGTTTGAGTTTGCGCCGTCTCTCCGAGTGACGAAAGTGAAGTGAACCGTGAATCGCAACGGTGAACCCCAACGGCGCGCCGAGCGAGAAATTACAACTAGAAAGGCTAGATTACAAAAGCACGGTTGTGCAACTAAAAGGTAAGATGATCTTGTGAATTTACACGAATAGTAACAAAACTACGAATAACGCTTAATCATAGAAACGCAACGATAGGGAACTCTACAAGTCTTAACTCTATAAGTCTAAATGTAATTTTTATTTTTATTTACAGGTTACTTCGCGTAGTCGGGACCGGCCTCCGCGGTGGCCTCACAATTGCTGGACGACGATACCGGTAGGAGCACTAGCTTAGCGACAGGACGACTCAACTCACAGTTACGACGCGGACTCGCCCGTCGTTGCCCGGACGCACGCTAATGACCCGCGCAAAAGGCCACTTTGTCGAAAAGTTGATCTCCTCAGCAGGCACAGGCGACCCACTTCGATGTCGGAGTTGGTCGCCCACCATTTTGGTCGATGACTGAAAGCGTGGAAGTACTCCTGCGACCACCTATCCCACAACTGATCCCGCATTTATCGCCCGAGGTTGCCAGCGGGCTCGTCCTGCAAGGATGGCTCCGGCACGGCGTTAATGGCCGATCCCACGAGGAAGTGGCCCAGGATGAATGCGGCGAGATCCTCCGGGTCATCCGAGAGAGCCTGCAACGGCCTCGAATTCATGCAGGCCTCCACCTGCGCGAGGAGCGTCGTCATCTCCTCAAAGATGTGAGTGGCCTCACCCAGTACTCGTCGGAGATGGTGCTTCATAGATTTGACGGCAGCCTTCCAAAGGCCACCGAAGTAAGGCGCCACAAGTGGATTAAAGCGCCACCATATTCCCTGGCTGCTCAAGCCGTCCGCCACTCGCCCTCTTTCCGCGATGCCGCCTGCAAAAGGTCACGCAATTGACGATCGGCACCTACAAAATTAGTACCGCAGTCAGAATACAAAGTATGGCACAGTCTTTGCCGGAAAATGAAACGTTTTAAAGCTGCAAGGAACGCCTCTGACGAGTAATCAGAAACGACCCCCAAGTAAACGGCGCGAGAGCTCAGGCAGACGAACACGAAGGCCTTGTACGCCTTATGCCATTGCCCCCGACTTGTCCGCAGCATCACTGGCCCCGTGTAGTTGACCCCTGTGTGTAGAAAGGGTTGAGATGGAACTACGCGAGACCGTGGAAGATCGCCCATTCTCTGCATCGGCGTCGGGCGGATCCCGATAGCGCACGGGACCGATAGCAAACCACTACTCACAGCGGCCGATGCCTAGAGTTTTTCCGTTGGTTGGGTTAGATAAGTCAAAATGATTTGTTGGTGGGCTATTGCACCGTGCGCTAGCGGATCCCGTCCGTCGGCGTCACTGCCCGCCATCGCACATAGAGCAGGTAACGGTGGATGACGCCCTTAACTACCGCTCTTCCTCCAGGAATCTAGTAACGCTGTCCCAAGGTCGCCTGAGTTCCGCCGTGTAACGCCGTGCGGTGACAGTCCTCGACGACGCGCCGCGTCGGATAAACCCTCCTCGGAAGAATTACGGGATTCTTCTCGTTGTATGACAATAGCGAATGCCTCAATCGTCCGCTCACTCGTAGAATACCTCAGTTGTCAAGAAACAGGATTAACTTGACTAGAACGTCTCTTCCTGACAGCGTCTGACCACGCTTGACTGCACTCAGCTGCTTTCCCCACCAGGCAATCTGCTTAGCCGTATTAAAGAAAGGCGAGCAGCGTCCAGCTCATTCGTGGTGAGGGGCGCCCCTCTATTCCCAGCAGCCGACTGAACTCCGCCCAGCCACCATCGCCATCAGGCAGTGACACGGATCAGCCGATTCAGCCCGGAGAATTGGATTACCCAGGCCGGCTTTTCAGGTTCAACATCCACTTGATGAGACCGAAGGCGCACCTCGAGCAGTTCTATATCCGTAGAAAAGGCGGAGAAAGGCCACTCAATCATCTCCTTCGTCAGTTAGTCAGGGCCCGACCACCACAGTGGGTGAGTCACAAACTCGCCCGGTCGCATTCCTCGGGAAGCGCAGTCGGGTTGTTGCAATCCGGCACATGCGACCAATGAGCTCCCAGCATCGCTTGCTAGATCTCCGCGACGCGATTGGCCACGTACGTTGTCCAGCGGGACGAATGTCCTTGGATCTAACTCAAGGCCACGGTAAAGTCAGACCAGAGGAAGACCACGTTCTGCAGACTCAGCGTGGACTGCACGTGCGAGACCAAGCGTGCCATCACCGACAAACTCCAAACGAGGCAGCGAGACTTGCTTTAGAGCCGCCACTCTAGTCTTGGCCATGATTATCGAGCTGGTTCTCCCTTTGACAGACCGCACACAAAGATAGGAGACCGCTGCGTACGCCCGCTTGGAAGCTCCGTAAACTCGTGGAGCTCCAGCTGACTATGATCGGAGGAGCACCGCAACTATCTCGGGACGTGAATCCGACGCAGCAGATGGAGCTCGAATTGAAACGCTTTCCAAGTAGTGGCATTTGCGTTAGCCAACGCATCGTCCCAGCCAAGACCTTGAATCCACGTTATCTGGATATGAATCTTAGCCCTGACCACGACGGGGGCCAGCTATTTAAATGGATCAAACATCCGAGTGATCTAAGAAAGAACGGAGCGCTTCGTGGGAACTGCATCTGAAATTTCACTGAATGAGAAGGCAAAATGATCTGAAGTCGGGTGCCATTGCAACCCGAGAGTGGGATGGCTTTCGAGAGGTAGCCACAAAAAAGAGGTTGATAACAACCGCCCGGCGGAATTTCCTCCAAAAGGGCGGTATCGTTCGCCGACCACTTCTTCAAAGGGAATCGACCCGCCGAGCAGATGCCTGCCAGCTGCCGTTGGATCTCCTTCGCTTCCTTGTATGTAACGGCGCCAGTGAGGACGACATCCATGTAGACGTCCCGCCGTAGGATCGCCGCTCCGAGGGAATACGCGCTCTCCTTGTTATCGACCAACTGCCTGAGAGTCCTTATGACCAAAAACGGAGCGCAGGCGAGACCGTAGGTGACTGTGTTGAACTGATACTCTCTGACATCGGTCCAGTTGTGACGCCAGAGAATACGCTGCAGGTCACGATCGGCCTGATAAACTTGGATCTGCCTGAACATCTTCTCGATGTCCGTGGCTATGACGTACTTGTGCACATGCCATCGGAAAAGAACAGATGTTCTTGCTAGAGCTGGCAGCAGATTTGGTCCCGGAAGGAGATACTCGTTCAAAGACCCACCGGAAGCGAGGCTCGAATAGCCGTTAAAAACGACTCTCAACTTGGTGGAGGCGCCCGCGGAATGCATCATGCCATGATGAGGAAGATAGCGCGTTCGACTGGTGAGAAAATTACAAGAATTCAGCGAGTGACAGGTGTCGCAGATCCTCGTACTGTCGCAGGAATTCGGCGTACATCATCCTTATAGTCGCGTTGCGGTTGAGTCGCTTCTCGACGTGGGTCATAATGCAAAGCGCCGTAACGCGACAGCTCGAAAAGTCGGCAGAAGCTCAAACAGCGGAAGGCTCACAGCGTACCGCCCATCTTGCAATCGACGATGAGTCTTAAAGTGGTCCTCCACCGCCTGTTCATCGGAGATAAGAGAAATTGTTGCGAAAGGAAGCTCCTCCAGCTCCCAGAAACGGCGCACGCTTAGCGCAAGTTCGTCTCCCACGGAACACTGCAGTGAGCACACGCATGGGACCTCGTCTTCGTCCCCAAGCTCACCCAATATTATCCAACCTAAAATTATCTTCTGGCCTTTAGACTGGGTTGGTCGTAAACCGTCGCGGAAAATAGCACTGACCCCGGCGCAAACCTGACAAACAGCACCTCAATCCGATCATCAGCCAGATAATCAGGATCGGCCAATTCTAACCCGCGCAAGTAAGGCCAGTCATCGGTGCAGGCACTACCGTCGCTAGTGTAAATAGTGAGGCGAGATATCACGAGCGCCTTCGTCATCATTCCTGGTCCGCCCAGGCGCGAAATAAAGGCGAACACCCTTCCCCGCGAAACAGCAGTCTTCTTCTCGCCAACACCTAAGATTGCGTGAGCAGCACGAGAACGCGGCAATCTCAATCACTGTGCCAAGGTCACGGTGATGAGAGAGGTTTCCGAGCTCGAGTCGATGAGCACACGTGCTGCATATTCCCTACCGAAGCGGTCGATCACGCGAATACAAGCGGTAGCGAGAAGCACGGTTGCCGGTTTGCACGCCGGCCGGCCGGAGTAATGCGACGTGCTCGCGAGCGCGACTTTGCAAAAGGCATCATGCGACAAGGAGTGATAACGCTCCCCGCACACCGCGCACAACCTCTTCGATGGACATTTGCTTACCCGATGCAACCCGAGACAATTGCGACAAAGACTCCTCTTTTGCACGTACTGCATGCGCTCGGGAGAAGTCCTCTTCCGATACGCTTTGCATTGCATCAAGAAATACTCGGCCTTTCACAGCGAACAACGGTCCCACTTCTGCTCTTGACTCTTCACGTTGTGAGCGTTCGTCGCCTTCATGTCACCGGAAGCGGCCTTCGCCACGCTGCTCTCTGGCTTCGACGGTTGCACTGCCTCCAGCACTCGTAACCGCTGCTCGAGAAATAATTTAACTCCGTGTACGGTGGATCTATACGATCTCGGAACAGCTCCTCCCAATTGAGACGCAAACTCGGCTCGAGTCAATCAACCACGGAATAAACAAAGAGGTTCTCACAATTAATTATCGGTCAACCGATGCACTTGAGGTTGTCGATCATTCCGGTGACTCCCAAATATAGCCTTCGCAACTCACCTGCCGTACCATTCTTTATCTTGCTGAGTGAAGAAAAATTTGCAGAACACGAACAAACTAACAGGCGCTTGTTCTCGTAGTTCTCTTGAAGCCGAGTCCAAGCGCGTTGATAATTCTTGCCTACAATAGACAGTGATTTTATGAGCGAGGCGGCCTCCTTCTCCAAGCATGTCCACAAGTAATGCAACTTCTCGACATCTGCCGATCGTTCCAGATGATCAACTGAAAAAGATCACGAAATGATAGCCAATCCTCAAATTTGCCCGAGAAATGCGGCACGGTAATCTTGGACAAAGTCGTTCGAGGAGCGTATGGAGAAAGCTCGTTCGCGGGCGGTCGCGGTTCTACCTTCGCGGTGCTCTCGGCGAGCGTCGTAACATGGTAGGCGCGGTGCGTTACGACAAATAAACTTCCTCGGTTTCAGCCGCGTAACCGTCACAAAAATAATCGCATTCCTCGTAATCATCCCAGTACTTACAATTTAATTCAGCATGCCGGGTCTCGAACTTTTTCCAATTTTTGTCGAGCAACTGGAGGCGATTGTCGATCACGTCGACCGTAATGTTTGCAGCACCAAGTTTTTTCATGTTATTCGCCGTATTGGCTATACGGCCACGCAGTTCGACTTGCAGTCGAACGGCGCTCTCGAAATGCATGCTCATCTTTGTCTTTTGTTCACAGGCAGTTACACTTCGAAAGGCACTGAGGAACGGAGTTATCATGAATGTCACTAATGCGCTGCACACGCCGGCGGAGTGATCCGGCTCGAAGGACCAGAAATGTTTAACGCAACGCGAGATTTTGGAACGCAGAGCGGCGGGGTGGAATTGCTGTAACAAGATAGAGCATTTTTATAAGCTCGCGAAAAGAAAATAAATTTAATCTTGGATACGCTGTCTGATTAAATTGCATTGGCACGTTTACTCCCCGAACTATAATTGCGGAAAAGGCGCGCTCCCGCCATTTGCGGAAGCTTATATAGCCTGCTACACGATCCGTTCCCGAGGGTTTCACTTCCGCGGTTTTGCTGGAAACAAATCGTTCCGGGCTTAGCCGTTTGAATACGCGAGATCGACGCGTAGCAGATGCCAATTGGTTGGCGACGACGCTCAGCGCCTGACCACGCGCACGATCACGCGACAGCAAACTGAGCTCACTGCTCTACTCAGGCCGGCAAATAGTAGCATGTCAATTCCAAGGCCAAGAATCAATTGTTTGAAATAATAATCGCGACATTCTTAACGTTAAAATTGACAGCTTATAAGAAATAGAAATTGCGGTTTTCCGCAACAAAACGTTTGTACATACTGAAAAATTTTACAACTAAAATGTTAATGTCAATTATACAATTATGTGCAGTTTTTATAACATCTATACAACTATCGTAAAAATTAGTCGTTAATCGTTATGTTCATTTTAAGATTTTGTGACGTTTGTATGTACGACTCATTATCATATGTTAGTCGTTTTGTACAAACGTTTTAATAACGTTACTATCTGCACTTTTGATTTACAAAAGGGTTGTAAGAAAATTTACAGAAAATTGTATAAGCATTTCTATAACTATCATTAGATTGTGTTCCTTAGGACGCATTTCCGTAATAGATGGAAACCCACAGCGGAGTTAATATTTCTTGCAAGTAAAAATATAAAATAGAATAAAAGGCACAGCATTATAATCTAGAAAGCCAAACAAGAACAACATATCATTTTTCTATCAAACATTCAATTTCGAAAATCTAAAGACAAAGTGTTTCCACAAACTATCTGTTATTTTGCAATCATGTAGACTTTATTAATTGATGATATGCTCGGTTGCTAACTCAATTCCACATTAGATTTCGATGTTAGAAAATTGACAAGTTTACAACACACATGCAGTACGTTAATTTGTCCGATGTGCTAACGCTCGCTTGGTTATCTGCCATGGTGAGAGCTTTTACTCATATTCTAATGATAGAAATTTTTAGACTCCAAGGTAAAAATAAATGAAATGTGTTTTGACAATGTCGTGTTTGAATGAAAGATTAGACAACTTATGCAACAGATTTAGTAGCACTGATTAAAAGTATTTATTTATACTAAGACGGTTACGTTAAAGTTTACAATAAAGCGTGATTTGCAGCGTAGTACTGTTACGGCTCTTTCTGTCTCTCTCTAGGCACGCGTAGACACGACGATTACGTGATAGCTAAACTCTCTATATCGTGTGACTCGATATACCACAGACAATACACCTAATTTTATTAACCATTTAAAGCACCTCTTAAAAATTCAAAAATAATTATTTCTATTATTCCAATTTCTTCACAATTTCATCTAGTAAGATGTTAAATCACGGAATACAAATCTGAAGTCAAAATTCACAATAGTGAACTTAATATGATTCAAAACCCGATAAATTTTGATATTATACACCCAGCGTGTTTGATTCTATCCATGGGAAAATTTTCCAAACTGAGAAGTCACCACTTTCTACATACAGTTTATAATTAAAGTAACGATTAGAGCTTATTGGTCGTTACGTTAATCATAAACTGTTAGTATGTAGAAAGATAGCGACTTTTCAGTTTAGAAAATTTCCCCATGGACAGAATCAAACACGCTGAGTGTACAAAATGTATTATAGTAAAAAATTTCTCCTAAATACATAACATATTAAAACTTGATATCGAGGGATTTTTGTGTCGCTGATTTAGAATTCATACATACAAGGTGCGTTCGGAAGACGCTATTAGCGCTACTCAGCGCTACGATCTATTCGCGGAGCTACTTAATAGCGCTATCAAACGCTGTCATGACGTCACTGATAGCATGAGGGTGCCGTCACATGGGGCGTAACTTGCGTGTAAGCGTAACTTGTGCCGACCAATGATATCGTTTTACTGGAACATCAGCTTCCACCTAGTTACTTTAGGCTTTTTACGTTATTACGTTACGTCGAATTCAATTTCATGCGTAAAAAACGCTGTGTACATGTAGTAATACATGTATTGGTAACACATGTATTCTTAACTTAATAATATAATGCTGCTATGCTCATATAATGCTGCTATACTACTTTAAAACAACTCAAGTTTTGGAGAACTTATTGTACGAACGATGTCTTCAACAATCTTTTAACACACAAAGCATTATGATTAATTGAATTAGCAGTTTTAAAAAAATATATTCTAAGTGCAATATTTAAAAAAAAGTGAACCTACTTTTTCAGATTTAGGTTATATGGTAACCTAGGAGCAATATATAATTTTTTTAAAAATGTAAAAACTATTTATTAACAAGAGTTCTTTTAATAGACAAAATTTCCAATTTCTTAACAAGAGTTTAGGTTTTAATCTAGGTGCGATGTATGCCTGCACAGGTTAGATTCGCACATAAATGATTCACACATACTAGTGTGCAGAATATCAGTTCCACATGAGGCGTACTTTCCGAGACGTGTAAATTACAAAAACCAATCGTAAATTTGTTTAGCATTTCTGTTAGAGAGTACAAGAGAAACTCTAATCAGCAATTGGTTGCATTAGATACGCATTTCTTGAAATTCCGCGAAATACGTACGCTTCATATGAAAGAAGGCTTTTAAAATGGCGTAACGTATTTTAGAAATTACTAGAATATGCAAATTACGCTACGCAAGTTACGCCCCATGTGACGGCACCCTGACGTTGTAACTTCGCGCTACAAACGCTATTCCTTCTGAGGTAGTGTATCGGTAGAGTCCTTAGAAGTAAGAATCTGGCCAATCTTGATTAAAAATGGAGTGTTAGTTACTATAGTTACTACATAAAACAACAACTCGATTTATTAAATTTCAACTAAAAAAAGGTTGTCAGCCAGGACGATTAAATAAAACCATTTTTAACAACAAAACTATGGTTATGCACTCATTGATTTAATAGACATTTCATTTATATCATTTCATTTTATTGAAAGATATGTCACATCATATTACATTTCATAAAGTAAATATATTTATGTTTATTATTTATCAATATATTGAATGTTTATGTTGAATGTTTATTTATACGAGTCTGTTGAATGTTCATGAATAGTTTAATGATTAATGTAATATTATTGTATGTTTTGTATTATTGTATATTGTGTGACGTGGCGCTCCGTAGCAGAGAGCGATAAGGCCATGGAGGGTACCCTGGGTTGCGCCTTTCTCTCCCCGGGAGGGAGAAAGGGAAGCGAATGCCTCGTTTTAGAGTACCGCGTCTTACCGTTCTTTCTTTCCGCGTAATCTTTTTTTGTGTAATCTGAGTAATTATCGAAAGCGCTAGGGCGTGAGAACATTCGAGCAAGCCCAAGCGGACGGCATCATTAACTTTGTGATCGCGGCGACCGTCCGGAAGAAGACATCGAGCCGAGAAGCCGAGGAAGCGGCAGAAGCCACGCCGACGCCGATACCGCGCCGGAAAGTTAAGTCGTGGTTCCGCATACACGTTTCCGCTTATATTACCGAACGCTCCAAATGCTAAAGTCGTCCTTGATTTCAGCAAAGCCTATCGAAGTAGCCGTCCAAAATCGAGCCAACGGACTGCAGGCTGCTAAGCCGTCCTCCCGGAGAAATGTTGGCAAAGGCCTGGCCAGCCTGCGACCACAAGAGGGAACGGCACATAAATTGGAGCGGCGACAACGAGAAGAGTTCGAGATCTTAGCCCGCCGGCCCGCCGATAGACGAGCGGCGCGCTCTCGTGACAGCGTGGTGACGGTGCGGAGCAGCGAGGGAGAGCGAAACGCTAGACTCGCGAATACCGGAGCATTAGAAGACGAAGTACCGATCGCCCAATGACAGCCGATTACCGCTGGGAGCACAAAGGACGCACAATGGGGAGTGAGCCTATCACCGGCGAAAAGCGGCGCAGGAAGGAATCATGACGTCACGCGGAAATTCGGCGGAGCCCGGCGAGCCGGAAAGCGCGGATCGGCTTATCACTGTCTTGCGTGCCACCGCAGAGAAACGTTTCGCCCAGCGGAAGTCCCGCAGAAGACGACCACCTGCCGAAATTTTGTAAGCTGCCGCTCCGGTAATCATAGATTTAAGAAGCCGGGTGAGGGTCAATCTCCGTTGTCGCAAGTAATTAGTACCGTATACCGTAAATGAGATACCGCGATTCCGAACTACCGCCGCAGTAGCGAAGCTTCTAGAGAGATCGACCGCAGCTCGGATCCTGCCGTAAGTCCCTCTCGAGGATACGCGTGCGCCGACAATCACCCGTGCCGTTTAGATTTAAGAAATAATTCTGTATGAGACGTTTTGCATCGTTGTATTATATGTTGAGTCGGGAGAGATTTCCGTACCGTATCGGGTGAATTTTCCGGGAGGATCTTTATACCGAAGGGTGTTCGTAAACTTGCTCGCATTGGTTATCGAGAGGAGTCTCAGACCGATTACGGGAAGTTGCGTAAGTAGCTCGGTGCGTGGAATTTGCGCGGATCGGTCTCCGCCAGACACGAGCTGATCGGTCTCTGTGGGAGCCGTCCCTTACGAAATTACCGCGAGTACACCGGCTACCGGGATACCGGAGATTTAATTGTTGTGCTTGTTAGTGGTCGATCACGCTCTATCGTGAGGAGCCGTACGTCCGTGCAAAATTCGTGAGTTATTCAGGTACAAAATAATTATCGTTTGTATCGCGTGCGTTTGCGTTACGAGTGTTAATGCGTCGTGAATTTCATATTTCGTCTGACGTAAAGCATTGTCCGTCTCCGTCGTTTTCTCTCGCCTTTCAGCATTTCCGATCGTGCAAGTTATATTCCCGTCGATTGTACACACCGCCCTTTATCTCTATCTTTTCTTCTGACTCGCTAATATTTCTTCCCCCTATTGTATGTTGTAAAATTATCGACCGTTTGTTACTCACTGTAAAATATTTGTCATTTGAACCGCGTCTGTCACCGTAGGAAATATATTGTTATTAATTACTCAAGTTAAATCTAGCGTTGTGATTGCGTTTCCCTCCCTCCTTCCTTCCCGTAAAATTAAGGACCGCGCCCCTCTGTCATATGCTGAGTAAGCCACAGGCCGCGGTATTGCGTCGCGATTTCGTCCTTTGAGATTTTGAGTGGCGCGAAGAATCGCGCCTGACGCCCAATTAAGAATTATATTTTAATTATTGTTACTTCCCATCCCGAAACTGATTGTGCGCGCTCTCCTGCGTTTGGCGAACGTAGGGAAAGTACGCTACAATTGTTAATGTAATATAGTTCAATAAATCATACTCTATATTTTATGTGTATTTAATTTTTCGTTTTATCAATAAATATTATATTCTAATTATGTATTTTGCATATTTAATGATTAATCCTTTTTATAATTATTTCATTCTTTTTCAATAATCTTTTTTCCTATATTAATTATCGGCTCATGATATTGTTTCCGATTTATTTTCTTGACCGAAAATACAAACCACTCGTCATATGTAAGTATATTAAATTGATTCATCCATTATTGACATGTTCAACACTTATGTATGATTAATTTTTGCTTCTGTGAGCGAATAACTTGCCTATCTTCGCTAGGTTGTAACAAAATATATTCTTATATTTATTTTTCACACTTTGGCTTTTAAATTGTTCCGCGTACTCAGTCATCACTCGTTGGTTCCATCATTTTTCATTAAACCAATTAAAAACAGGACAAGATTGACCAGACTCTTACTTCTAAGGGCTCTAGTGTATCGGTAGCGTTATCGGTTGCGAGCTCCGTAAACGCTTTTGAATATTTTTAAACTGTGTAAACAATATATGCAATTATGAAAGACGTGAACATTAGTCTTCGAAATCCGGAAAATAATCAGGACTACAGTAGCGTGCAAAAGTTTCCGGCCAGTGACATTTTGTACTCTAATTTATTAAAAAACAGCCTAATAAAATTTTCATAATTATTAGGTATAAGATATAGTAAGTATAAGATATAGGTAAAGAAATCTTAAACTCATACCTGATAATTATGAAAATTTTATTAGGCTGTTTTTTTAATAAAGTAGAATACAAAATGTCACTGGCTGGAAACTTTTGTACACCACTGTATATTATAAAACTCTCTCCAACTCTCCGTTTTTTTATATAAATATATTTTTTAAATTCAAAATAAAGTTTTAATAAACTACAATTTATAAATATTAAAAATAACTGTTAAAGTTAAAAATTAAATCATTTAAAATTAACTAACAATAAGTTAAATAAAAAGTTATTAACTTTTTAACTTTATTAATTAACTTTTAACTTTTTAACTACAGCTACTATATATCTAACCCTGTTTAATATAATAATATTTTTATTTCCAAAACGACAAATAATTATTTAACTTAGACCTGAAATGTGCTTTAAATTCTTAAGATTAGATAAAGCTGGTAATATCTCCTCATCGTAATTTTGTACTCTGGACACTTTTCTACGTTTATTTGTCTATAATTCTTCATCATCACTTTCAGATGATGAAGAATTTAATAATTCCCTCACATTAATACAATTCCGGTTAAAATTATATTTCTCCGATCTTGCTCCATTATTTTTTATTCTTTCTCTCTGCTCAGATAATAAAGAGGTTAAGAAACCCTAACGCTGCGCTGATGGATGTACATGGAGCTTGCTATCGCTATCGCGCTATTGTCTACGGCACAAATATTGATACCTTCGAGATGCTGCTAAAGGAGAATGTTGAAAACACGATGGACCTTGCGAAAAATAAACAAATCAATACGCAATAAACTTAACATAAAAAAAGAATACGCATATGAGTTTAGAAAAGAATTATATTTTACTTCAGACACATAATCCCTAGGAATGGTCTGGAGAAACTGATACAAAAAAAGGTGTAAGCAGTTGAGGCAAATCACCTACCAGATACACGGACTTTATTGTTAAGGGGCTATATTAGTGTGACACTTTCAAAAAATTGATTTTTTTGCATTTTTCGAAAATTTATACCTTCAGGAATATTAAATTAAAATTTCAAAGTCGGATCTCAAATAGTTTGAGAATGGCAGCCTTCTAAAGAGCAACCGCTCGCAGGTCAGAAACGCGCTTACGATCAGGGGGCGAGGTAGTACAGCCGTTAAAAAACTCTTACGTACTGGAAATGATTAAATTATAATTGATAATACTCATGGATGCCGTCTTATTCAGTTTGTGTCTGTTTTCATTGCTATTAGCAATTTAGTTATGTGTAAAAAGTGCAAAAAGGATATTAAATTCAATGAAGCAAGTCCACGGGGGTTTAGGATTCAAAATTGCTGTGGTATGTGAGTGCGGTGTTTCATATGTGAATTTTGGACCGATGAAGTCACCATTGGTCCTATTGCAAAGAAATATGCCGAGGAGAGAGATGATAACAGAATCCACCAAGCGGAGTTACCACGCCAAGCGGCTTTAAAAGAGGGTCGAACAGTTCGGAGAAGAGCTTTAGCGGTTCAGCAGATATTTTTTTTTGGGAAAAGCAGGGTTCATTATATGGGCCAGAGATAGCAGAGTAACATTTTTTATGGTAAATATTATTTTATCATAAAAAAATCGATAATTAAAACTTTAAACCCGTTTTTCTCAAAACGGTATTTTTCAAATTTGCTGTAGCTCTAACTCAAAGACTAATCATCCAATTGACTTAAAATTTTAACAGAGTGTTCTAAACTTGCTTTATTGTACAATGAAGTAGGATATTTTTTATTGGATAAAACTGTTAATTTGGCATCGAAAAAACGATCTTTTCTTTTTAAGGCAAAATCAAACTTTTTTTTAAAACTCCGCCGTTTTCATCAAATTTTAATATTTTTCAAATATCCTACGTTATTGTACAAAGAATATGTTCTAATTTAACAGCGTTTTTTTGTTTTTTTTATTTTAGACACTCTAACGACCGGTATCACTGCAGCAGTGGAGGAACCTTTTTTTGTTGGCGTCTCGGGAGATAGCGCATAAGTTGCTCGCATTTCAATATTTTTAGACGAAAAAATTATTTTATACAGTTTGTTTATAGGCAAATACATCCCTAAAATTTAAAAATATTCGATGGAATACTTTTCTTCAAAAAAATTCCCAAAAATCACCTAAATTTTGAGCGATCATACTGGTATAGCCCCTTAAAAAAAGTCATCATTCAAGGACTGCGTGAGGATGGCAACGAACACAGAATAGTGGAAATGGTTGACAAAGCATAGTAGCGCGATACCCAGAACGGGTAAATGACTAGGAAGAAGATTGCTGAATACTTAAGTATTGACAAAAACTAACTAATTGATAAATACTTAGTATTGACAAATAATATCGGCAAATACTAAGCAAATATTATTTATTTATAATTATATATAAAAAATTTTCTTCTCAAGTTGCAGTAACATTGCAAAAACATTGCAAAAACATTTCGCAACGTCTATGCAATATTACAATATTTCAATGAATAGCTTTTAATGTTCCTATTATTTTTCATACTGTATGAAAGTGTACGCATTTGCAAATTAATTTTTTTATATTCGTAACCAACCCCAAAAACTTATGTATATTTCAAGAAATTCATGTGTAAAGAAAAATGCTGCAAAAAGTTAAAAATGAGTTCAGAGACCTAGTTTTCTTAAAATAATATAATTTTTAAGAATGTACAAAATATCCTTTGAATATTGTAGAATAATTATTTCACATGTCCTATTCTTAGAAGATCCAAAATTTAGGTGTTCTTTTTATTAAGTTATATTTGAATATTGTTTTTACATTCTGTAAATCTTACGAAATATATCAGAGTATTCTTGAAATGTTACTTGGGACATTATAAACATTTTATGAATACTCCTGAAACATTTTGCTAAGTACATATATAAAGAATTTTAAGAAAACATCTCAACATTTCTGAAAAATGTTCCAATTTGTATACAAAATTTGAGAAGTTTTCTATAAAATTATAAAATCCCAGATAACCAAGCATATCTCAGCAATAATGCAAATCTCTGATTATTTAGGATGCTAACAATTTGTCATATATTTGTCTTAAAAAACAAAATTGTATACGCGTGCGTGGTGTGACAGAAAAGTAATGAGACTGATTTTTTTGCAATAATTTTATTTTATTTTTATACATCAATGTTATTTCTCTCAAAGTAGTTCCCTTGGGCAACTATACATTGGCGGAGGCGTTGTTTCTAGTCTTCGTAGCAATGCTGGAAGATCTCAACTGGAAACACTTTCAGCTCCTCGGTTACGCTCCTTGGGTTATTAATAGTACCAAGATGATGAGTAGTTTTAAGTAGTTTTTAATCTTGGGGAATAAAAAGTCACGGACTGAGATCCAGCGAATAGGGAAGCTGGGGAACTACAGAAATCCTTTTTATCCCTTTTTCAAAATCCCTTTTTTCCTTTTTTTAACAAAAAAATGGATTTCTGTGGTTTTCAGCCCCCCCCCCCCTATTTGCCGGATCACAGTCCGTGTGACTTTTTTTATTCCCCAAGATCAAAAATTATTTAAAAAAACGTCATCTTGGTACTATCGATAACATCCAAAGGAGCGTAACTGAAGAGCTGAAGGTAATTCCAGTTGAAGTCTTCCAGCAGTGCTACAAAGACTAGAAACAACGCCTCTGCCGATGTATAGCTGCCCAAGGAAACTACTTTGAAAGTGATAACATTGATATATAAAAATAAAATAAAATTGTTGCAAAAAAAGTCAGTCTCATTACTTTTCTGCCACACCGTATGTATATACACAGTATTGCCTCTTATATGTGGGTTCAATATATGTATACTCAAAATTTTTGAAGATAAATATGTATGTGTATATACCCAGATAGCACACGGATATCCTATAAACGTCCATAAGACGTCCTTGACTAGCATTGAGAATATCGATAGGACATCCGTTTCGGGTCCTTTGGACATTCCATGGACGTCCATGGGATATCCATTTATGAAATTAGAGGGCATCTCTAGCATGTCCACAAATATCTGATGGACATCCAATGAACATCTCAACGGATGTTAAGTGGACGTGTGAAAGAAGCATTTATTAAGGGATTTATTAGGATAAAATTTTTATTTCATTTTTTTTTTAGACTCGGTAACAATCGTTCTTCGGCATCGTCGAAGATTGTCTCAGCGGTGTCTCTACGAAACGTTTTTTCCACATTCAAGCGCTCCGATGACCATCACCGCCCGAATAAAAATGCTTCATGTATAATTATATATAAATATACATAAATATATATGATTATATTTTATCATGTATATTGTCAAGTATAATCTGATATGAAGTAATATTTGTCCATATACAGGGTGAGTCATTTTAATCTATGGACCCGAATATCTTCCAAATAACGATATCTACAAAAAAATGGTTTAGATAAAAGTTGACCAGGACAGACATTTGTATTACCCAGAAAACCACGTCATTTCAGAAAAAGTACACCAGATCGTTTTTCAGGCATTTCACCTTCATTTTTGACCTTTCCAAGGTCACAAAAACAATTTTTTCATAAAACAAGTTTAATGTAAAATTTTCCGCTCTTTCGAAATCCGCAGTCAAAAATAGAGTGTCCCATTTAAAAAAACCATCGTGACCTTGAAATAACCTTCAAAATTGACATCAAGGTCAAAACCAATGGTACAATTGAATGACCCCCTCTGTCCTGGTCAACTTTTATCTAAACCATTTTTTTGTAGATACCGTTATTTAGAAGATATTCGGGTCCATAGATTAAAATGACTCACCCTGTATATATATATACCTATATATACAGTTTGCCATGTTGGAAAGAGAATTCGCGGCGTACGGCGTAAGAAACGACGCTGTGAAATGCGCAGCTGTGGTGAGAAATTTAGACACGACAACGATGAAGACTGTCGCGGACATAATCGCAGCACCCCCGGCCCCGGATTCATATAACACAATAAAAGAAGCCTTGATCGACAGACTGGCCACTTCAGAGGAAGCGCAATTGAGGCAACTCTTAACAGGGCTGGAAATTCAAAACAAAAAACCGTCCGAACTCCTGCGTGAAATGACGTTTTTGGCGGGCTCTAATGTAAGTACAAGTGTCTTACAAACTCTGGTTACAGAGACTTCCGAGGAGGATACAGGAAATATTAGCCGTGGTCGAAGGTGTAGACCTAGATAAACTAGCACAGCTAGCCGACAAATCCGCAGAAAGAGCTGCTATTACAGAAATATCAACAGTCGCAATTCCTCAAACCGCAAATCAAGACAAAGACATCTCGGAACTCACCAAAAAAATCGCAGAGCTGGAAAGTATCGTCAAATCATCTATTCGTTCTTCTGGTACACGAAGATACAAACATGCAAGACAACGTTCAAGGTCATGATCAAAATCACGCAGCAGAGACAACGGATTATGCTACTTCCATAGCAAATTTGGCAAAGAATCCTGGAAATGTAAGAAACCTTGCAAATGGACAGGACCCGACGCCAGGAAGGAGGAAAACTAGTAAGCCTGTCTTCAGCGGAGGCGGTTGAAAACGGGCTAGAAAATCAAAGCCGCCTTATAGTAAGAGACAAAGAAACCGGAATACCGTTCTTAATTGACACAGGGGCGGACGTCTCAGTCGTACCCAAAGTGTTCGCAAAAGGTAGGAAAATACACAATTTCAAATTATTTGCTGCAAATGGCACAGCGATAAATACATACGGAGATAAATTACTCGTATTAGATTTAGGACTCCGACGTCCTTTTTCGTGGAGGTTTCTAGTAGCAAATGTCTCTAAAGCCATTATAGGAGCAGATTTTCTGCGCCAATTTAACCTGCTAGTCGATTTGAAAAATCAACGCCTGGTGGATGGTATTACACAAAGCCGTTCAATCGGTGAATTATCAAAATCAAAAATTCCTACGGTATACACAATTAACGCGAACAATCGTTGTCTAGCACTTTTGAAAGAGTACAAAAATATTACCAAACCTCATAGTTTCAGAGAGCCGAAACATCAAGTATTTCATCATATTGTCACGCAAGGACCACCGATAGCAGAAAGAGCTCGCAGACTTACGCCAGAAAAGTTAAAGGTTGTTAAAGCTGAATTTGAGCAAATGTTAAAGGAGGGAATATGCCAACCATCAAGCAGTCAATGGGCTAGCCCACTCCATATGGTCCCAAAAAAATCCGGCGAATGGAGGCCTTGTGGGGATTATCGACGGTTGAATAGCGTCACCGCGCCAGACAGGTATCCCCTTCCACACGTTCACGATGTAGCTCATCGTTTCGCAGATTGCCAGGTATTCTCAACAATAGACTTATACAGAGCATATCACCAAGTGCCTGTGGCTCCCGAAGACCGTGCAAAAACGGCAGTAATTACGCCCTTTGAGCTATACGAATTCTTGGTAATGCCATTCGGGCTGTGCAATGCAGCACAGTCTTTCCAAAGACTGATGGATACAGTTTTAAGAGGTTTATCTTTTTGTTACTGCTACATAGATGATATAATCGTAGCATCTAAGGATATAAAAGACCATGAAGAGCATTTACGTATTATATTTACACGCTTACAAGAATATGGATTAACTATAAATCTAACAAAATGCAATTTCGTTGAAAGTAAAGTGCAATATCTAGGATATGAAATTAGTGCCAAGGGACTGGCACCGTTGCCACAACGGATAAAAGCAATCCAAGATTTCCCGAAACCTAAAACAATTATGGAGCTAAGAAGATTTCTAGGCATAGTTAATTATTATAGAAGATTTGTTCATAACGCAGCGAAAGCTCAAGCACCGTTAAATGCCTATCTCAAAAAAGCAAAACGGCATGACAAACGTCTAGTCAAATGGACATCGCAAGCAGAAGAAGCCTTTAAAATTTGTAAGGATCAAATGACTCAAGCCTCTTTTTTACATTTTCCAAGAGAAAATACTGTTCTAACACTAAAAACAGATGCCTCGGATGTCGCAATTGGAGCTGTATTGGAACAGCGTAGAATTGGAGCCACTCGGATTTTTCTCGAGAAAATTAGATAAAGCCCAAACCAAATACAGTGTATACGACCGAGAACTTCTGGCCATATATAAAAGCATAAAGTTCTTCAAACATTGGATAGAAGGCAGAAAATTAATTATTAAGACGGATCACAAACCGTTATGCCACGCCTTCCAACAGAAGTCCGACAAGGCCACACCAAGACAACTGCGGCATTTGGATCTAATAGGACAATATTCGACCAGAATAATTCATATTTCAGGATCAGATAACGAGGTCGCAGATGCTCTGTCTAGAATAGAAATAATTGAAATGCCAGTGTTAGTATCTACAGAAGATTTAGTAAAAGAGCAAGAGTCAGATGAAGAATTAAAACAACTGGTAACAGATCCAAACAATAAATACAAACTAAAAAAAGAGTCGACGATTCAGATACGATTCTCTACGGTGATACCGCTACAAACAACATTCGTCCATATGTTCCGAAAATCTTAAGAAGAAGAATATTCAACGCAGTACATAATTTGTCACATCCTAGTGGCCGATCCACAAAGAAATTAATTGCAAGAAACTTCATTTGGCCTGCAATGAATAAAGACGTCTCAGAATGGGCACGTAATTGCCTAGCTTGTCAACGCAGCAAGACACATAAACACATCAAAAACAAACCAGAAGAGATAGCCGTTCCAGAAGGAAGATTCGAACATATCCACGCCAATTTAGTTGGACCACTTTGACCCTCAAGAGGATTTCAGTACTGTCTAACAATTATAGATCGTTTTTCGAGATGGCCAGAGACCATTCCAATTCCGGATGTGACTGCGGATACTGTTGCCACTGCATTATTCAATCACTGGATAACATGCTTTGGAGCACCTTCAACAATAATAACCGACCAAGGAGCTCAATTTGAGTCGCAAGTATTTAACGCTCTAATGAAATTGACCGGTTGTTCCAGGATTCGCACCACCGCTTATCACCCTGCAGCAAATGGATTAATTGAAAGATGGCACCGATCACTAAAGGCTGCCATTACCTGCCACAACAACACAAATTGGGTAGATGTTTTACCAACAGTGCTTTTTCGACTTCGGGTCAGCTACAAGGAAGACATAAAAGCATCAGCGGCAGAGATGTTATACGGATATCCCTTAAGATTACCAGGAGAGTTTTTTATTGAAAAAGGTGAAAACAACGATCCACATTTTTTCATAGAGAAGTTTAGAAAGTTTATTCAAGACATCAAACCGACACCAACGGCACATCATTTAAAACGAAAAACATTTACTCACAAAACGTTATATACGAGTCCTCAAGTTTTTGTACGAGTAGACGCAGTCCGAAAACCACTCGACCCCCCATACGAAGGACCTTTCGAGGTATTGGAAAGAACTTCAGAGCACGTATTTAAAATCAACTACAAAGGGAAGCCTACTCAGATTTCGACGGAAAGGTTAAAACCGGCGTTCATCGAGTCGGACCCGGAAAAAGAAACAGAACTTAGAACCTACGAGAAGAAAAAAAAGTCTGTACAATTTCGTAATTTAAATATTTCAAATCACTCAGGAGGGAGTAGTGTAGCCACCTCAAGAACATAACTAGGCGACGGAAGCGCCACCGCTGGCTCACGTTCTAGAGAGTTTCTCTATCTTTAGAGAGTTACACATTCAAGTTCTTGTCGTTCTTAAAAAAGCCGTTGTAAGTAAGAAATAAAGTACAAGCCGTCTTTTGAATATAACAACAGAAAGAGTCTTCAATCTAATCCCAACTGATTCCGCATTCATTCCTTGAGCTAAACCCCTACACAGGACCGAGTTACACGTACATACAGGCCCCTGGTGAAACTTTTTCTCAGATCTTTTTTGTATTATTTTTCAGAACATGTGTATAATTTTTTATAAAACGTTATAAAATCTAAAAAATTAAAAAAGTATTTTTTTTTAATTGTGAAATGAGAAATCTCAGAATATTTCAGAATTCACATGTATGAAAAGTTCTAAGAAAAAATGTAGATTTTTTAAGTATTCCTAATTGTATTTTCGGAAAATGTTCCAATTTGTATAAAAATCATGAGAAAAACTTTAACCAGGGATGTTTTCAGGAAAAATATGATAAAATATAAAAAAATTTTTTATAATTATGGAATCGTTTTGAGAAGTTATAAATTTTTTTTTCTTGTTAAAAAAAATGCAAAAAAAGATTAGACAATCTAAAGAATTTCACATAATTTCACATGCGATCATTCTGAGAAACTATGAAATTTATTATTTCATATTATTTGGGAAAAGTGTTAAAAAATATTAGATAATCTGAACAATTTTTCAGAAATTATAATAGGATCGTTTTGATTGACACATTATATTTTACGTTTCGGTGAAAAAAATGTGAAAAAATTTGAAAAAAATTTTTTATAAGTTCACATAATTACTTACGAATTGTTAACATAAAAAATTATGAAAAAAGTTTTTACTAGGGAAAACTGTGCATGGTTTGTTATATTATTTCTGAAATTCTTTAAAATAAAAGTACTTCAAAGATAATATTTAAATTCAAAGGATTAAAAGTATAAAAAGTTGTGATAAAAATTGTGTGGATATTAAATATACTTAGTATTTTTTCTACGTTTCTATTTACTACTTTTATTTATTAATCTGATTAATAAATAGAAGTAGTAATCTTAGTAATAAATCTAATATAACTAACCATGCACAGCTTTCCCTAGTAAAAACTTTTCTCATAATTTTTTTATAAAATTCTTATAATTTTTTATGTTCACAATTCGTAAGTAAAGCCTGCCGCAGACGATACGTTTTTTTCTTACGAGATTGCTTACGTGCTCCTGGCAATCTTATGTGCTCCCGTACTGGAAATGGGTAGCTTACGGGCTACGCTACTGGCTCGCGTACTGGATTTTCGTAATAGATCATGTCCTATTTTTCTTACGTGATTCTGTACTGGTTTATTGTGAAAGCCAATCAGGACGCAGTCTGTATAGGTTATACTGGGTTATACCAGGTTATACTGTCGAAGTGTTGTCAAAGTTCAAACGTGAATTCACTTCGTAAACATGACGTCGTGCAAAAATGAAAAGACTTCAAAATAGTCCAAAAAAAGTATTTTATGTTTAATAGAGGTCTACTAATAGGAACCACGTTTATATGCGATAAACACACTAAATTACCATAATAAGCACAGTAAAAGTGAGGCATTAAAGAATGTATTGACTGTTGACTCCATAAACCTCGGCGATATTTATTTTGTTGTCGCAATTTTTCAATAATTAAAAATAATGCAATAGCAATTTCACGACAATGTACAACTGTTGCAATAATTTCATCCATCTCATCTATCTCATCTATATTTAAGCGTGCCGCTTCTATGAAACAAATTTCAGTTGCTCAGCCCGAAAACTCGCACCGTGTGAAGCCACGGCCAGTAGCACTGCCAGTACCATTGCCCCTACGATAGCAAGTAAGAAAATCCAGTTAGAAATCCAGTAAGAAAAAACGTATCGTCTGCGGCAGGCTTAATTATGTGAACTTATAAAAAATTTTTTTCAAATTTTCTCACATTTTTTTCACCGAAACGTAAAATATAACATCTCGATCAGAACGATCCTATTATAAATTCTGAAAAATTGTTCAGATTATCTAATATTTTTTAACACTTTTCCCAAATAATATGAAATAATAAATTTCATAGTTTCTCAGAATGATTGCATGTGAAATTATGTGAAATTCTTTAGATTGTCTAATATTTTCTTACATTTTTTTTCAACAAAAAATAAAAAATTTATAACTTCTTAAAACGATTCCATAATTATAAAAAATTTTTTATATTTTATTATATTTTTCCCGAAAACATCCCTGGTTAAAGTTTTTCTCATCATTTTTATACGAATTGGAACATTTTTCAAAAATACAATTAGAAATACTTAAAAAGTCTACATCTTTTCTTAGAACTTTTCATGTAAATTCTGAAATATTCTGAGATTTCTCATTTCACAATTTAAAAATAATACTTTTTTAACTTTTTAGATTTTATAACGTTTTATAAAAAATTATACACATGTTCTGAAAAATGATACGAAAAAAATCTGAGAAAAAGTTTCACCAGGGGCCTGTATGTACACCCAAGGACTTTGATTCTGTCCATGGGGAAATTTTCCAAACTAAGAAGTCGCTATCTTTCTACATACTTACAGTTTATGATTAACGTAACTACCAATAAAATCTAGTCGTTACATTAATCATAAACTGCGAGTATGTAGAAAGTGGTGACTTCTCAGTGTTCCGGCCGATTGATACCGACCGGGTGTAGCTTGTTAGGAGCGACAAGGCGTCGTTAGTGGCGCTGGTAGCGTTCGGGCCCCGGCATTACGAGGGCGAGTAGGAATACCGCAGAGTCTCTCGACACACGTGAAGTGCACGCGAAGGGCACCGTGTTAGATTCGGGCACAATAAAGCACTGTTAAGAGAATTCACCGTCTGGATTAATCTCTCCATCCCGTCGAACACTCAACAACTGGCGCAGTCGGTAGGACGCGATGGATGCTATCAAGAAACAGAGAAAGATCCAGAGGATGGCCTTCACGAAGGCACTCACGGCTTTTACGGCAAAAATGGACAGTGATTGCTCAAGTGAAGACAAGATGGTGGCCTTCCAATTTCTCCAAACAAAGATGTCGGAATTAGATACTGTGCATTCGGCATATAATCAGGCGCTTTTCCAATCAGACCTGGACGAAGAGGTTATCGCCAAGGAGTTGGAATCGGACGACGCATATAAAACGCAGTACCTAACCGCAAAAATGAAGGTAACGTCGAGAAGGCCCGCGATACCGGAAGACGGATCAAGCACGAGGGTAACCAATACTACCAAGACCTCGAAGTTTCCAAAGCTGGAACTGCCAAAATTCAATGGCAATATCAAGGAATGGCTACCGTTCTGGAGCCAATTCAAGAAGATTAACGACGATATGTCGATAAGCAGTGAAGACAAGTTCCAGTATCTTCTACAGGCCACCGGTCCAGATTCCCGAGCCAATGAGATCGTGAAAAGTTTCCCGCCCACGGGCGAGAATTACGCAAAGGCGATCACGAGCTTGAGAAATCGTTTTGGAAGAGACGACATTGTGGTGGAATTCTACGTTCGGGAACTTCTGGGTCTCGTGCTGCAAAACGCCGTGAAAGGAAACAAAAAGCCGTCGCTGGGCAGCCTATACGATAAAATCGAGTATTGTATACAAGCATTGGAAACGCTCGGTGTGACGACGGATAAGTGTGCGGCCATGCTCTATCCATTGGTTGAGTCGTCCCTTCCAGAAGAGGTCCTACGAGCATGGCAACGTAGCGGTCAACGAGGATTGGCTGAGGACAACGGGCAACGTGAGACTACCGATCGACTGGCCAAACTGCTGAAGTTCCTGCAATTGCAGATAGAAAACGAGGAACGTATCGACATGGCGCTGACAGGATTCGGGTTATCGACGGAGCACGACAAAGCAAAAAAGCTGAGAAACAAACCAGAATCGTCAAAGGAAACGGCCAGCGCTAGCGTACTTCTCGTCGCGAAAGAGCAGAAAAAACCGGTCTGTATTTTTTGTAAATCGAATCACGAAAGCCAACACTGTGAAAACGCACGTAAGTTAACGTTAAATGAACGTAGAGATATCGTCAAAAAAGAAAATTGTTGTTACAATTGTTTGATACGAGGACACGCGGTACAAAAATGTAGAAGCAGGTTAAAATGCGATTGGTGTACGAGACGCCATGTTCTCTTAATGTGTCCGGGTATTTTTCGCAAAGAGAGCGTTTCCGCGATCAAATCGGACGATAATAAGAATACGGTCTCGGATGACAATAAGAAAACAGTCGAAGATTCTAGTTTAGCTACGTTTTGTGAAAGGTATGAAGTGTACTTGCAAACTCTTCGCGTAAAAATATATTCGATGTCACGGGAGAAAATTGTAAGAGCGGTCATTGATACAGCCGCACAACGGTCATATATCCGCACTGATATCGTAAAAGATTTAGGTTATAATTCGCTTGGAGAATTAAAAGTTACACATACGTTGTTCGGTGGAATTAAATCCGGGGTCGACAAACACGAGATGTTCCGAATACATTTGAAAAGTCTAGATGGTTCATACGCATGCAATTTTTCTGCTATGAATACAAACGTTATTTGCAGTACTATTCCGAGCATCAAAAAAGACTCTTGGGTTAACGAACTACGCAACAATAATATTAATTTAACTGATATCGGAGAAGAAACCGGCGCGATAGGCATCCTTATCGGTGCGGACGTGGCAGGCAAACTGATGACTGGTCGAAAATATAATTTGGAAAATGAACTAACAGCATTTGAAACTCTCCTAGGTTGGACAGTAATGGGAAAATTGCCGATGATATCTCGGAGATCCGACACCGCGGTAACGCTTACGACGCTGTTTGTGCAAGAGGCCAGTCCGTCTGATCTGTGGCGTTTAGATGTCATTGGTATCACGGATCCAATTGAAAAGACGGATAAATTTGAACAAGAGGAGCGAATTTGAGAGTTTCTGCAGGAGACAGCGAAGTTGAACGACGAAGGTCGATACGAAGTCAAATTACCGTGGGTGGACGACCACGCCCCTGTCTCCAGTAATTATGATATCGCGCGCAATAGATTAAAGAAATGTACGCAAAAGCTTAAAGCCCAAAATCTGTTCGAAGTGTACGATAATGTTTTTCAGGAATGGTTGTCGGAAGGCATTATTGAAAGAGTAACGGACAGCGAAACTAACGGTTCCGGGCATTATTTGCCGCATCGTCCAGTAGTGAAGACGCACGGCACGACAAAAATCAGACCGGTGTTTGATGCCTCGGCGAGCAGAAAGGGTTATCCGTCGTTAAATCAATGTCTTGAAACGGGGCCCAATTTGATTGAATTAGTACCGTCAGCTCTAAACAGATTTCGAGAAGGGGAAATTGGAGTGGTGTCAGATATTAAAAGGGCGTTCTTGCAAATCTCCGTACACAAAGAGGATAGAGATTATTTACGTTTCTTCTGGATTGTAAATAATGAAATAATAATTTTCCGTCATTGTCGTGTAGTTTTCGGTTTGGCATGTAGTCCCTTTTTATTAGCAGCTATTATAGAGTTTCATTTATTGACATACATGAAAGCTGTAAAAGAAACTATAATACAAAAATTGAGAAACGCGTTTTATGTAGACAACTGTGTAATAAGCGTAAATTCGGAAGAAGAGTTAAAAACTTTGTACAAGAAGCTACGTCGATTTTCGCTGCAGGCGGATTTGAATTACGGGGATGGGAAAGCTCGGGTGAAACAATAGAAAATGAATCGAGTCTCGTTTTGGGAATTTTATGGAATAAAAAGGAAGATACAATATCAATCAATCCAGCAGTATTAAACGAGAATTCACCTGATGTAATAACAAAAAGAACAATTCTGTCTGCAACACATAAAGTTTTTGATCCTATAGGTTTTACGTGCCCTGTGTCTTTACTACCCAAGTTGTTACTTAAAGAATTTTAGGCGGAAAAGATAGACTGGGATACCGAAATCGAAGACAATCGGGGCAATCAATTTAGAAACTGGCTGAACGACTTAGATAAGTTAAACCAGATTAAAATTCCGCGAAAACTGGGCAAAGGAAATCTAACGTTACACACATTTTGTGACGCGAGTGGACTAGCATACGCGGCGGCGGTCTTTGCTAGAGTTGAGAACGGGAATAACACAAGTGTTAGACTTCTAAGTGCTAAATCTCGTATAGCCCCGCGAAAAACTACCATTCCGCGTTTAGAATTGATGGCGGCCACCATTGCAGTCCGGCTAACGATATTGGTGTCTAAATCTCTAACGCAAAAAATTTTAAAGACAACGTTCTGGACAGATTCGACGACGGTCTTAGGTGGATTAAACGGGATACGCAATGGGGTACATTTGTCTGGAATAGGATAAAAGAAATTCGGACTCTTAGCGAACCAAATGATTGGAGACATGTACCCGGAGATTTAAATCCCGCGGATCTTCCCTCGCGTGGCTGCAGTCCGACACAATTAGTGCATTCCGAATGGTGGTTTGGCCCAACGTGGCTCTATAAAGTCGAATCCGAGTGGCCCATAACTAGTCCAGACATTTATAGTGAAGAGGAAATAATAAAAGAAGCGAAAAGGTCAATTCTAGTACACACAGTAAAAACTGAGATTTTTAAGTTTAAAGCCAATCAGTACTTTTCTTCCTACAGCAAACTTGTTCGATTTTTTGCGTGGATGCTTAGATTTTTCGCTAACTATAGGAAAAAAGTCAGTAATAAAGAAGCTGCAAAGAAGAATGATTCTAGACAACGATTAACATTATCTTTTGCAGAAAGAAAAGCAGCCGAAACGAAGCATTTACAAAGTAATATGTTTAACTCAGTATCTAAAACCAAGTTATCGGCATTTCGAACAATGAAAACTGAAGACGGGCTGTACGTTTTGAAAACTAAGATTTTTAATAGATGCGATAATTATAATTTCTTGTGTCCTATTCTTTTATCAAACGACGAAGATATCGTTCCAATGCTGGTTCGAGAATATCACGAGTCTATGGGCCACGCGGGGACACAAATAATTATGGCCAAACTACGGGAGAAATTCTGGATTATTTCTCTTCGAAAAATTGTAAGAGCAGTTATCTCGGACTGCATAATTTGCAAAAAGCAAAGAGTTAAACGCATGAAAACCGAAACCCCTCCGTTACCTCTCAACCGCGTTCGAGATGCCGCGATTTTCGAAATAGTTGGAGTGGATTTTGCAGGGCCACTAATTTCGCGGGGGGGAGGGAACAGTTGGATCTGCATTTTTACGTGTGCAGTGTACGGGCACCGCTAACGCTCTGAGCAAGTTAAATTAGGAAAAAATCGGCAAACATAAATCGTTAACTCAAATTGAATGGTATTTCAATCCACCAGCGGCACCGTGGTGGGGTGGTTGGTGGGAAAGATTAATAGGAATTTTCAAAACGTTGCTACGTAAGATTTTGGGCAAAGCGAATCTTCCTTACGAAAGCTTATATACCGTTCTATGTGATGTCGAAGCAATAATAAATGGTCGTCCACTCACGTATATCTCAGAAGATCCAGACGATCTTAGACCATTGTCGCCTTCAATGTTTTTGCAAGAAATTCGAGAGTACGGTGTTCCAGATTGCGACATGCTCTATCGTAAAAAACTAAATAACAAGTTTAAATACAGACAGAAAATTTTCGAGGACCTTCGGAAAAGATTCCGCACTGAATATTTAGGCCAACTATTGTTAAAAAATGGAAGGAAAGAAACGCGAAAAATCAAAGTGGGTGATGTCGTTTTGATCGGCGATGACACACATAGACGCATAGACTGGCCTCTTGCATGAATAATAGAAATAATTCCGGGTTCCGATGGTCAAGGCAGAGTACTTACTCTAAAAACTAGGAATGGTATGTTTAAGAGACCGATACAGAGGATCTATCCGTTAGAGATTTCGCAAGAAAAAGAAGATGTAACAGATTTACGGGAAAAAGCAAAATTCGGAAAAGTTATGCGTACAGATCTCAATCGGGAGCCGAATAATTTTAAAACCGATGACATGTTAAGTTATAAACCAAAGGAGCAAGATCCGAAGACCGTCACCACTAAAAGTGGTCGCGTAGTTAAGAAACCGGAACGTTTTGGATGTTAGTTTAAGTTAGTTGTAAGTTTTACATGTCTAATTGTCAATGCGTTCGATACAAGTTTAAGTAGCATAATAGTTTATTTTGTAACAGTTTATTCTGTAAGAACATTTCGTTTTCCTACAAAAGGGGGGAGGATGTTCCGGCCGATTGATACCGACCGGGTGTAGCTTGTTAGGAGCGACAAGGCGTCGTTAGTGTCGCTGGTAGCGTTCGGGCCCCGGCATTACGAGGGCGAGTAGGAATACCGCAGAGTCTCTCGACACACGTGAAGTGCACGCGAAGGGCACCGTGTTAGATTCGGGCACAATAAAGTACTGTTAAGAGAATTCACCGTCTGGATTAATCTCTCCATCCCGTCGAACACTCAACACTCAGTTTGGAAAATTTCCCCATGGACAGAATCAAAGTCCTTGGGTATACGTGTAACTCGGTCCTGTACCAAAGCATCTGCCATCTAACGAGCGTTTAGTGAACTACAAGTGCAAGTCGGTAAGTCAACACCTATGGTAAAACGTGGGAACAACCATTATCATACACCCTGTATCTATATATAAATTTAATGGCAAAATAACAGCATCTATGTTATTTTTGTATTATCAACAAAGTGACAACATTGAGCGATCCTATGAATTATAACATTATAAAGACCACAAATCTTAAATGAGACCATTTTAAATGGGAGGGTTCCGATAGCGCACATCCCGATAGCCCACCAACCAATCATCTTGACTTATCTAACCCAATCTACGGAAAATTTCTAGGCATTTGCCATTGTGAGTGGTTTGTGTGCTATCGAGATGTGCGCTATCGGGACCCGCCGATTTAAAATCATAACGTAAATTGCCGACAAGTACCCACACAACACATGGACGTCTCCGGACATCTAATACATGTCCACAAAAATTCTTGTAATGTCCCTGTATCTCGTACGTCCATGTTCCATGGACGTCCGAAGGACATCCTGGTTTATCGTAGCCGCAGTATGACGTCTGTAGGACGTCCACAGGACATATTTGGGATAATTTGTAATATCGAACGTATTATGTATATTAAACATGTTCCCGACATACATAATAAATATGCATTCGAAAATTGCGAGCGTTGTTCGTTAAATAAGACATTTCGAAGATGTTCTAAAGACGTCCATTAAATGTCCGGAGTATATTGGTTGTACATTTCGAAAAGGTCCGCTATATACATATATGTCAACAAAGTTGAGTATTTTTATTATTATCATTATTATTATAACACAAGAATTTTATAAATTATAAAATTATAAAGATAATTTTTTGTGTTAAAAAATATTCAATATAAAAGATATATTTAACCATATATAAACATATACTATAAATTTTGATAATACGATAAGCTTTAATATAATGTATATAGCTTTTTAATAAAATATATTATTTGTTATTATTTAATATTTTATGATATATAATACTTAAATTATATAATATTTAATACATATGTATAATACTATAACGATTACTTTAATATGCTATTTAATGGTCATTTTATTTGTGAGAAAAATTCTACTCAAAATATAAATAAATAATAACGTACATAATATCGAGTAAAATTTTTCTCGGAAAAAATATTTAGGACCGTAAACTTAAAATAGAAAGACAGTAATTATACATCTAGCAACAAGGTTTATATATTTGATTTACAGAATTATATCTGTTTACATGATTCTGTGAATCAAATACATGTACACATTAAAATTTGATTTAATTATAATTTATGAAATCTTGTAATTTCGGATTGAAATAGATTTAACAAGTGAGTGCTAGCACCACTGCTAGGCGGCCACGCCGCGGGGGATCTTCTCGTAAGTCGAATGCGGCCACAGGCGTTATATCTAGGCGTCACCGCGGCCGACTCCCCAGCTCATTAATTCAGTAAGATTTTTAGGAGTTGCTTGTTGAAACCTCGAGACAAATACTAGCTTTTATTCTTTTCAAATGTGACGTGTGTGTGGAACACTGTTCCACATATTATATAATTTTTACATGTAAATAACAATTTGTAGTGTTATTTAATCTTGTACAAAAATTAAATATTTTAATTTAAATTTAATCGTTTTTAACGAAAAGGATACGAGAAATATTTTTTTTTTTTTTTGTAAACTAAACATTACGTTTTACATTAATGTATTCTGTTTTAATAATTCTATTTGGGTTTCGATCTTATTTTCAATCTGTCTTAACACCGTATTTTTGGTGCAGTAATCCCGATTAATTCGAATTACTTTTTTTAATTGGTTTTAATCGTACATTTTCGCCAGGGTTAATACTACTTTTATTAATATCGTTTTTTGCTAAATAAAGTCCTAATCACGCAATATAAAAAAATGTCTAAACAACGTCCATAAACGCCCTTTTTATGTCCTGCCGAGACGTCCATTTGACGTTGGAAGGCGGTACATTGTACGTCCGAAGGACGTCTCCTAAACGTCTACAAGTGGTATGTCACTGAACGTTAAGACATGTCGGACCGCGACGTCCATGGGACGTCCAAAGGACATCCTTGTGTTGCTTGGGTACCCAAATAGCACAGGACATCCTATGGAGATCTGTTGTAGGTCTATTTTACGTCCGCACGTCCATGGAGATGAAATAAACGTCCATCGTATATTTGATTTTGGACTTCCATTAATGACCAATTATTGGACGTCCATTGAATATTCGAATTTGGATGTTAATTGGGAAGCGTACTATTACCGCGTAGCCATAATGTTTCATGCGTCTTTTGTCGCAAATGCAAAGTATGTTTACATTTGGACATTTCAAAAGTGTTTATCTTATTTTTAAAATTTTCTAAGTCTACTTGCGACATGTTGCTTTCGCTGATTTGATAATTTTTTTACAAAAAAATATTTTAATACTGTAACAAACCGTTTTTTTAACATTAAATAAAATTAAAATGTTTTTTAATGTAAAAAAAATCAAGAATCTTTTTTTTTAAGAATTTTTTCCTGAAATTTCCAAGTGGTTACCCATCCAAGTCGTAATCGTAAACAAATATAATTTTATATGTATTCATATAAGTAATATGCTTTAATTGTATGTTTAATCTTTTCAATAACATATATTCACTCGATATACATGTGTAAACACAAAGTGTTCACAGATCATCACCAGGCATTAGTTCGCAGCAGTCTTACAGATCAAGCAACGTTCAGCAAGGTTTGACTTGGATGGGTGACCGCTTAAAAATTTCTGAAAAAAGATTCTTGAAAAAGATTCCTTATTTTTTTTACTTCAAGTAATATTTTTATTTTATTTAACATTAAAAAACTGTGTTTTACAATATTAAAATAAATATTTGTAAATAAATTTTTTTTTCGGAAAGCTACTGAAAATTATGGATCCTTTTTGGATGTTCAATGGACGTCCGAAGTTGTGTAAAACAAACGTCCATAGAACGTCCCATGTACGTTCGTCAGACCATATTCGAATGTCCCATGGACATCCCAATGTCCGACGTCAGATATCCAGTGGATGTCCTATAAAAATCCATATGCTATCTGGATAAAGTCTAAAATTCAATTTCAATTTCTGTTACGGTCCTCATTGAAAATCAATTTCGATTAGATTTCAGTTTTGACCGAAATTGAAAAGAAATTTTGACGAAGCCGAAAGTGATCAAGTCGCAACAATACTGAGTTCAATAAAATCTATAGTACAAAATATTTATTACTTAAATTTAATTCAATGTGAAATGTTTGTGTCACGTCCGCGACGTTGCGAGTACAAATTTTTCGACACCGATATTGAACAGACGGGCAAGCCGGCATTCGCTAACAAATCTAACTGTCAGGTCGCATCCTGTTCTTAACATTTTCCAGCGCCGGATAGTGGCAGAGTGACCTGCACGCACGGCCAGTAAGTCATAAAAATCATAGACTAATGCCTATTTAACATTTCCCAGCGCCGGATAGTCGCGGCAAAGTGATCTGCACGCACGGCCAGTAAGTCGTAAAATCATATTTAACATTTTCCAGTGACGGAGGGTTGCGAAAGGAAAACTGCGCCTACGACACTCGAAAAGTAATAAAATCTCAATCCAACATTTTCCAGCGCCGGATGGTCGCGGCGGAGAAATCCGCTCACACGGCACTTAAAAGCTACCGCGACAGAGAAATCTGTTGCGCGACCGTTAAAGTCATAAAATCGTGAACTGACATTTCCTTGACATTTCTCAGTGCCGGATGGTCGCGGCGGAGAAGTCCGCTCGCACAGCACTTGAATTTGAGTTTCCTCATTTAAGAAATCTGAGTGGTGCTTGCATCAGCAGCAACCCCCACTAAGGGTACCGACTTGCCGCGCTTTTTCCAAAGCTTTGTCTCAAAATCGTATAAATAGGGATGCAGCCCGCGACTCCGGGCAGTTCGAACTCGACAGTAGAGATCAGGGCTAGTGTAGCCAGGACGGTTCCGTGTCACAATTGTAGCGACCGAGTTCCCCTGAGCTATTAGTTCGCGCTAATCCAAGCGAGTCACTCTAATTCCAATTTTAACTCTAATTCGAAAATCCATTCTAATTCAAACTCTAACTCAAATCCTAAATCAAGACACATTCTAATTCCAATTCTAATTCTAATTCTAAGCCTGACCCTAAATCCACCTTCATTTTAAATTTTACTGTAAGCTTAATTTTAATGTAGTCGTAGTTTTAAATTGTGCTTTTGTAACTCACTTCTTTTACCCTTTATATCGTAGTAATAAAAAGGTAGTTTATACACAAACGTTTTCGCTTAATTTCCACGCTTAACCTCCCCCGCTTCCATGCATGCAACACCGCGACGCGACTGTAGTGCATAAACAGAAGTACCAAGGTCGAGGCCCAAAGACAACCGGACAGCCGAGAAGGACGAGGACGATCATCACCTGACCAGAGCGGCCACCAAGGCATAGGCAACAGTCTCAGCAGCAACCGTCATTCTAAAAGCTAAGTTGCAACGTCCAATAAGGCATGTCACATACGCGTATTTTTCAACCCAAGCCCCATATTTCAATTGGCTTAACTCCGCGTTGTGTAGCCTGGCCATCTTCCATCAGCACCAAATTAATCACACTATCATTTGCGACAGGTGCCAAAATAACCTCCCCCTTCGCGACCGCGTACTTTACAACTCAATCACGCGTCACTATTTAATTGTCGGCGGGGACGAAGAAGCCATACGCTGCTCGTCCTGCAATTGTTTAATCTCATTTCCGGAGACCGCGGTTGACTGCGTCGAGTGCTACGAAGCATTGAACGACCTCGCGCGTCATTTGTACGACTTAGAAGACAAGCCATACCTTAACACCGAGCCTACTATAATAGAGATCGAAGAGACGTGCACGTGTTTATGCCCCGAAGAATAATAATCTTACGGTAAATTAGAGTATGTGCCCACCGCCGCGCATTGCCATTTTCTCGGTCCGTGCCCAACGCGAAGCGAATCGCTCGTTCGGTATATGGCTACGCAGTGCCCAGTGCGTAACCTCTCTGTATTTTTGCAACGACGACGAATCAACGATATTATGCCTCGAGTGTAAAAGCAAGCACTCGAGCACCAAGAAAGGAAATTATCTCGGGGTAATTACCCACTATATCTATCTTGGCCATCCATATAATCCGCAAAGATGCGATTCTTGCCACATGCCCGTAGCTGCTCGCCGCCACCCTCTCGATTGTGACCGTTGCCCCCACGAGTTGGAAGAATTCATAACTTATTTAATCCGAGAAGGAGATAGTCCCTGGAACGACTCCGACGCAGTGATGCCAGAGATGCCCCGCACTCGCGCATGTGCAGAGTTTATAACGCCAGTACAGTATCTAAACCACTTGTGAAACTGGCATCCTTAGTCTCCCCAAAGAAAAATAGACTTATGGACATAATATGACATAACTCTTAACACTATAATGTAATTAGGTTAAAATAATTATGTGGCTAAATTATAACAAAAGGATAGGTGCTGAAATAATCGTACAAATAAAACACATTCCTTAAATAAAAAATAAATAATTACTTTATTCGGCAGGAAACTATGAATACCAAGATTTCTTGCAAGGGTAAGGGAAACCTGCCAAAAACCTTACCAGTATTCTAACAAAACATAAATATAGTAGCGAAAATAAAATCGGTCACATTTCATTTATAACAAAAACAAATTAATAACATTTCACTTGTAACAAAAAAAAATATAGATATAAAACAAAATCAACGTAATCTATGCAATAAATAAAAATTCAGATGACTAGGATGATTGCATCACGTCTCTAGAAAAATAAAGTTTGATAAATATCACGTAATAAATATATTAATGCAATATTATTTACTAAACGAACCTTATATAACGCACATTTTAATAATAAACAATATAAAAATAAAATTGATAAGAGCTAAATATAATAAATATTAATTATCGTTAGTGTCATTCTGCGTTGTATATAAATTTGCACTATTATGTAATTCTAAATGCCGCGAATCAATTTCAAAATTTACACAATTAATATTATTTGCTTGAAAAGATGATCTTGCGACACAAATAGCCGAAACTGTGTCGTTTCCCAATTTATTTCTTTTTTTATTTTTTACATCAGCTACAATAGAAAATATCCGTTCGGCTTCAGCATTTGAATGTGGGAGAGAAAGAACTGCTTGTACTAATTTTGTTAAATTTGGAAAAAATTTATTGCCGTCATCATCTTCGCATTCTAATATTTTAGCCCACATTTCATCAATATCTAAAGATGCTAAATTTTCTTTCTGTTCATCTGTAAATCTACGTGGCAAAACTCGCCATTCAAAAGCTAATTGTGTTATATTAATATTAACTAACCGTGCAGCTATGACACTAAGATCTTTGAAAGTGGCTCTAGCTTTGCAAGAAAAAGCAACTTTTCGATCTAAAAAGCTTAACTGTTCGAAAAATGTGTCCTTGTAAGGTAAACGTTTAATCATCTCGCGAACTGCCGTTTTGTAAAATTCTAAACAATTTCGTCGAATTTCTTGAGTGCGTTCCTGAGGTTCATTTAATAAAAATGCTTCACATTCCGGCCCTAAATAAATTTCATGCAAATCTTTTAATTGTTCGTCAGAATCTGGGTTTAAAAGGGAAATTTGTTCTATAGCTTCAAAAATCATAAAATTGTCTGCTACTTCCGTAATTAATTTTTGACTCTTGCTAAATAATTTATGAATTAAAATTGCACATGACTAAAAAAGTGCATTAAAAGAATTAAAAAAATTTAATACATATTTTAGAAACAAAAGATATGCTTTATTATCATTATTATGTAATTGACTTAAAATTATTTCGGCTGATTCTAATTTATCCTCTGAGACTGCTAATATGAAATAATGTTTTAAAGGTTCCCAATTATCCAAAAGTCTGACAACACATTGATGTAAAACAAGCCATCTAGTTTTTGCCAATCTCAACATTTTGGTTCGTTCTACTTCGAAAAAATCTTGAAACTCGCGTAAAATTGTACTTCGTTTTGCACTGCCGGACACGTATGTTGTAATAGTTCTAATTAAGCTTTCGCAAGATCGCGGTAATTTTTCACTAGCTTTACTAGCTATAAGCGCGGCGGAATGGCAAATACAATTTAATAATATTACGTGCGGAACATCTACTTTTAAATGAGTTAAAAAAGAATTATTACATCCAATCATGACGGATGCGTTGTCACTAGCCATTCCAACAAGATTTTGTAAGGGAATTTGAAAATCTAAAAAATATTTCTTAAAAGTTTCATATAAATTTTCCGCGGAACAATTTGTAGCGTCAAGAGGTAGCAAAGCGAATAATTGAGTTACAACTTTCTTATTTAATGATGAAATATATTTTACGAGAATACACAAAAGTTTTGTGTCACTTATATCGGTACTCTCGTCTAGTAAAATTGAAAATTTCGATATTTTTAATTCTTCAACAATTTTTTCTATTTCTCGTCGTGCAATGACATTTTTTACGATTTGTGTACATTTAGTCCGTGCCAGTGCAATATCTTGTACAACTTCGGGATCTACACATACGAGGTGTGTTCAAAAAGTATCGCGAATTTTGTGTTTTTTCAAAAATTATTTATTTATTCATGAATATCTATTTTGTCCCCTTCAAAGTAATCCCCATGAGATATTATACACTTGTGCCAACGGTTTTTCCAATCTTCGAAGCACTTCAAAAAATCATTTTTTTTTTATCTTGTTCAGCTCCTCCTTCGATGCCGTCTTTATCTCGTCAAGCGTAGCGTAACGTCGTCCTTTCATGGGCCTCTTCAGTTTAGGGAACAAGAAAAAGTCACAGGTGGCCAGATCTGGGGAATACGGTGGCTGCGGCATCATTAGTGTGTTGTTTTTGGCCAAAAAGTCGCGCACAAGCAACGATGTGTGAGCAGGGGCGTTATCGTGGTGCAAAAGCCAATTTTTGTTCTTCCACAAATCCGGGCGTTTCTGGCGGATTGCTTCGCGCAAATTGCGCATAACTTGCAGGTAATATTCCTTATTGACCGTTCTACCCTGTGGCAAGAACTCATGATGCACCACGCCCCTGCAATCGAAGAAAACTGTCAGCAAAACTTTCACATTCGACCGAACTTGGCGCGCTTTTTTCGGTCTTGGTTCGTGCGGCAGCTTCCATTGAGATGATTGAGCTTTGGTTTCCACGTCATAACCATAAACCCACGATTCGTCACCAGTTATGACCCTCTGGAGCAAATTTGGGTCGTCGCGGACAGAGTCCAACATCTCATTAGCAATGTTCATGCGATGCTGTTTTTGGTCGCAATTGAGCAATTTTGGTACGAATTTCGCGGCGACCCGTCTCATGCCCAAATCATTGATAAAAATCGAATGGCACGAGCCAATCGATATGTTTAGGTCCTCAGCAACTTCTCTAACGGTGATTCGACGATTGGCCAATACCATTTTCTCCACTTCATTAATTTTTTCGTCTGTTGTTGAAGTGCTCGGGCGTCCGGCACGCTCTTCGTCGTTCACATCTTCTCGGCCTTCTGAGAACATTTTATACCACCGATAAACGTTGCTTCGGTCCAAGGTAGCTTCTCCGTATGCCACAGTCAACATTCGGAATGCATCCGCGCACTTAATTTCGTTTTTCACACAAAATTTGATACAGGTTCTTTGATCCATTTTTTTGAATAGGTAAAAATCGAAGACGATCCAAAACACGTGCAAGCAAAGCAGCTGTCAACAATTAAGTGAACATTCAAAATGGCCGAGCTTGTCGGCATAAGTGAGAGACATGAGTACCAACATAACGCCACAAAAAGATCGAAATTCGAATATACGTAACCCGCGAAAATTCAAAATTCGCGATACTTTTTGAACACACCTCGTACATCTTTCAACAACGGAATTAAATGATCTACTGTAGAGAAAGCAACATTATGCTCCGCGAAAAAAGCAGCTAATTTAATTTCAGCTCGTTTTACCTTGTCGGAATGTGAAACACTCTCTTCAATTGAATTATCAATTCCTACATTAGCACTATTTACATTATCTATATGAGAAGCTGACTCGGCATGTCTTAATAAATTATATCGACAACATTTAAGAGTAATATTGCACATTTTACATAAAGCTTTATTGTCATGCTCTGATGGAGCCAACCAACCTTTAAATGCATTTTCGTCTAACCAAGCTCTTCAAAATTTTTGCTTACAAACTTTTTTCCTTTTACCCGATTTCATTATGCTTAATCATATTTTTACCTTACCTTCTTCTTGGGATTCCTATTACCTGCTTATATTTTCTTCTTGGGATTTCCCATGCCTCTTGCTCAGCATCAACCCGTCCCGATGAATCTAACCAACGGTTTTGGCGCGCAAACCTCATGTCCCCCACACCGTTATTTATAGCTACAGTACTGCTCTCAGCTGTAAACTAACGCGCATGCGCGAGTGCGGGGCATCTCTGGCATCACTGCTCCGACGCCACCATACTCGCACTCTCGCGGCACCTTCTCTAAGGTTACAAAACTCCCCTCACTAGGCCATCGGTCGCGGAAAATCGGGCCCGTCCGCCGGTAAATCCGGCCACGCGATCCGCTCCTGCGCTGTGAAGCCCCCGAAGCTTAGGCTTCGAAACAGCCAGTTTCGTCGAAACGCGCGTATTCTGCTCAACGGCGACCGCGCTCGGTCGGGATGTAACATTTGTTTTCTATTAATCTTCTAGACTTTTTCAAATATTTTTGTTTTGGAATTTTGTTATTATAAAATTGTGATACTATGTACTATTGTAAGATTAATAATATATTGCATACTACAGATTGCGATAACAGAATTGTAATAGTAGGATGATGATATAAAAATTATTGTTTCAATAATTAAAGTGTGACATTTACAAAGAAAAAAGTACACAGTATGTATATACGCACGCCTTTATATATTATAACTTGTCTAGAATTCTCATAAGTTTCGATTTTGATCAAAACTAATAGCTGAATATTCGTTTTTGGTTTCGGTTGAAATTTAAAAACATTGTTTCAGTCGCGACCGGCGACGGCAAGTTATTAGGAAGTTGTTGTAACTTGAAAGCAACTTGCCAATAAATACAAATGCAGTTGCATATGCTACAATACTGATAGCTCATTATAAATGCAAGCAACATGCTAGCAATAATGTCAACATATTGTTATCTGGGATTACAAAAATATTATGAAAAAATTGTATCAAGAATTCTAATCAGTAAACTTTTCATTGGGCCTCAAATTTCAACCGCATATGGTTTTTTCGAATCTATTTCGAAGAAAAACAACATCCTAGAAAGATTTCTGTCTGAGAGTAAGCGGTTTGCTGTGGGCATGGGAATGAATTTTTGAGATTTTTCGGTAGGGTAAGTCCCAATTGCGCACAGACTCGATCGGACACCACCAATCACGTAACAGACGGGATCTGATAGCACATAAAACGCATAACATAACATAAGCACAACATAAGACCTATGGGCCAATGAGGATCCACCGTAAAGTTGCCATATTGATTTACATAACATTTTCATTGGTCCGTCGGTCTTATGTTGTGCTTATGTTATGTTATGTATTTCATGTGCAAGGCCCTTTACGCTGAAACCTTCTAGTAACTTTAGTAAATATGGAGATTTTTCGTTCCTAGATTACCGATTGCCTTTGCAATAGTCGTTTATAACCTTTTTTATATAGCCTATACTCCAAAGTTTATTCATAATTTTAAAAATTATCAAAATTATTATTTAAAAAATGGTGATTTGTTGCGTGTGTGGCTGTACAAGAGAAAAAAAACTGAAAATGTTACGTTTCGTAAGTAAGTATTACTTATTCTTTTTGCATATTTTATTATATATATATTGAAATGTTTATAAAGATAGTTTTTTACTATTGTATTATAAATAAGCTTTTTTGAAATTATTTACACATTTTTAGAGAATTAAAGAATAGCTGCATTGTTCAAATAAATAAATATTAACATTAAGTTCATTTTTTGAATTTTACTTTATATACATATACGATTTAAACCTACCAAAAGTCATAAAAAAGTATTAAATAATTTGCAGATTTCCAAAAGATCCGGAAAGAAGAAGTTTATGGATTAATTTTGTTGACAAACTTGAATAGGCATCAACATCAAACTCAGTAATTTGTTCACAACATTTTGAAGAAATTGATAAAACATCATGTATAGTCAGATTAAAAACAACTGCCATTCCATCAGTTCACATTAATAAATTCAAATACGTATATCTATTAATATGTATTACAAATTGATAATTTGATTATAAATTTATTTATAAAACTTGTATTTTTTAGACAAATGCTGAACATGTTGAAAGTAATAAAAATAATTTACAACCATCCGTTAATAACTCATTAACACATAGTAAGTATATATTTAACAAATTAACAGTTCTGCGTTTGAAATTACAAATGTGTCAAATATTACTTTCTTAGTATAAATAATTGGGGAGGGTCCCAGATGCGCACAGGTCCAATTGGACACCACCAATTATAGTGGCCGATGCCTAGAGTATTTCCGTTGGTTGGGTTAGATTAGATTACGTGATGGTCGTGTCCGATTGGGTCCGTGCGCATCTGGGACCCTCCCAATAATTGAAGTAATTTAATAACGCACATTTCTATTTCAGTTATTTAACAATATTCTTATGGTTCATATAACTTTCAGTTATGATGTATAGTCGTGAGCTAAAAGGTTGCAACACATTTTCTTCGATGGTTTTTGGAATGTAGACTCGCTTATCGATCAGCGAACGTAATTGGTTGGATCCATAGGTAAGACCCAATTACGTTCGCCGTTCGATGAACAAGTCTACATTCCAAAAACCATCAAAGAAAATGTGTTGCCATCTTTTAGCTCACGACTATATGTAGCATCAATGTACACCCAGCGACTTTGATTCTGTCCATGGGGAAATTTTCCAAACTAAGAAGTCGCTATTTTTCTACATACTTACAGTTCATGATTAACGTAACGACCAATAAGCTCTAGTCGTTTCATTAACCATGAACTGCGAGTATGTAGAAAGTGGTGACTTCTCAGTTTGGAAAATTTCCCCATGGACAGAATCAAAGTCCTTGGGTGTACATCCATGGAATTTGATTTTGTCCATGGGGAAATTTTCCAAACTAAGAAGTCGCTATCTTTCTACATACTTACAGTTTCTGATTAACGTAACGACCAATAAGCTCGAGTCGTTACATTAATCGTAAACTGCGAGTATGTAGAAAGTGGTGACTTCTCAATTTAGAAAATTTCCCCATGGACAGAATCAAATTACGTGGATATACATCTGTACAATACATGATATTTTTACAGAATATACATTATCCTTTAAAATTAATTAATTATTTCTGTAATGTACATATAACATGACATTCTTAAGTTATACAAATATATATATATATATATGTATATATATATTTGTACAACTTAAAAATTTCATGTTTTGTATAACCTACAAATTTTAATATTACTATATATAAATCTCGTGTAGAGGTCACGAGAATAGAGGTTCAAATAATGGCGCTTAACGATTTGGCAGCCATCTTAGGAGGGCTATTTCCGTTTCACGGGTTACTAGAAACCCGTGACCCACTACTTTGGGTGCTTTCCAGCTACGACACAAGTCGACACTGTGTAACACAGTGTCCATTAGTGTGAGTGAAACAACTAAAATTTTCTCTCTTACACTAATGGACACTGTGTTACACAGTGTCGATTTGTGTCGTAGCTGGAAAGCACCCTTTGTGTGCGATAGCCCACCAATTAATTATTTTGACTTATCTAACGCAACCAACGGAAAAACTAGGCATTCGCCGCTGTGAGGGTGATTTTACATGAAGCGCGGAAACGCGGAAATAACTAGATTCCGCGTTTCTGCGTTCCGTCATTTCTTTCCGCGTGTTTGAGCGGAAAAGCGGAATCCAACGGAATCACACTGGTGTGTGCTGATGTGCACGTGTAAAATAATTCGAGTTTGTTATTGGACGGCCCTGTAAGTATAATTTAAATAATTATTAATACTCAATAAACAATAGTGCTATTATTTTGATAGAAAAATCTTTGTAATTTCTCACTTTTTTCGACATAGATATAATTAACACGTAAAATCTAAACTAAAATCTTAGATTTTGTATACGGATTAACTACGTAAATTTTTGTAAAAAAAATTGTACTGATATTAATTATACAAATACACGTCAATTTACATAAACAATTTACATTATACATTTGACATACGTTTTCGACCTCCAAGTTGATCATCTTTAGTAAACATAATAAATATTATAATAGAGTTGAACAGCACAAATGTTTAAAATTATATCTATTAACAATTGGTACTCAATGTCTGAATTAATAAAATAATTGTATTTTTGTTCACAGACAACGAAATGTGGCTACTGCGGTTTCAATCGCATTTCCACAAGTAAATTGTCGCTATCACCTTGCAGAAGTCTTCTTCTCTCATTGTTAGTAAAAATAGGCCGTACCCATATATTACGGTCTTTTCTAGTTTTTTGCAATTTTTTGTAACTCAAGTACAAATAAAATATTGGAATAACTTTTTTCTTAGTTATCTCTGTATATCTTAATTATCGATTCATCTCTTGCATGAAATACTTCATAATAATCATCAACATGATGTTTGGATCCATATTATATACACTATTAAAACATTAAAATAATTGGAATATGTAGAAATATACTTTCTTTTTCAATCGGCTCCGGATAAAATACTACAGCCGTTGGAGCCGCATTGACAACGGATTTTAGTGTTCGTTCCGCGAATTTTTCCTCCTTGTATTACATGGAGCACGATTTGCGCGGAAAAAAGGAACGGAATGGTGAAAACTAGACATATGTATTTGTTTCTTAAAATAATATTTACTTAATTTATTACAATTTTTAATAATATACTTACCTTTTCAGCTTATTTATTGAATACAATTAAATTAATTAACACCGTTAAAAATTAATAATTTATAATTCCCCGTTCCGCTTTTCCGCTCGAAATATGCTTCATGTAATATAAGGCATCCAAAACAGACGGAACAGAACGCATGGAAATGCGGGAATCTTAGTAAGTCTAATTATTTTTGTCTTCCGCGTTTCCGCGTTTCCGCGTTTCCGCGCTTCATGTAAAATCACCCTGAGTGGGAGTGTGCTATCGGCATTGAACTATAGACCTAGTTTACACCGAACACTTGACACGCATACTAACAAGTAACTTTCTATTAAATTGTTTTAATTTTGACAATATGTGTAAATGTATACGTGATATCTATATTTAATTATCTTGATTTATATTGTACCAGCTTAATATATTATTCATTAAATTTATTGCCGAAATTAAGATAATTGAATAGAAAGTTACTAAATATTACGCGTATCAAGTATTCGGTGTAAACAAAGCCATACTCTAACTAGAATGGGTACTAGCCGCCAGAAAACGTGGCGAGAGAGAGCCATTTCGAAGGGCCACCTCTCTTTGTCAGTACACTCACGTTAGAAAGTTTTGCAGTACCGGCACATGAGAATAGATAAACGAGCAACTTGAGTGACATACATAAATAAAACAAAAGCAAAATTGTATTATATTTTTTTAAGTAATTAAGTAACTTTTTAAGTAAAAGTTTATTTCTTCCTTGTTTCCACGAATTCCGTTACATGCTGTATCAACATGAAAACAAAGAAGAAATTTAACTTTTGAGTAGGAATGTAAGGTGAATGCTGACGCATGCGCAGAGAACGCTTAGAAAAAGAGAGGAGGCCCCTCGCACCATGCTATTTCTATCACGTTTTCCACTTACGGACGTTATATGGCAGTGCCCATTCCAGTTACAGTATAGTTCAATGGCTATCGGTCCCGTGTAGAGAACCTCTAGGAGTAGAGTCCTATATAAAGAGAGAAGCGACATTGAACCCCCACCACAATTTTTAGTATCCAATTGAGTCCTCCACCGCCATTTTGGGACCGCTCAACGTCATCAAACACTATTCGTATCATTTTGCAAACAGCTGTGGTCACAATATGGCTGCTCGCTTAGCCAATCAAGTATCAATCAGATTACCAATCAGAGCTTTGGACATCAATGTCGCTTCTCTCTTTATATAGGACTCTAGCGTTGACAAGCTCATAGAACTCATGATGTAAGAAGAAAGGTGAAACAAGTAATCAGGGGGTCGATTGTGTATCTTTGTCGACTTTTCTCACTTCTCGTATTTTCATCTCACATGAAAAAATACGCGCGATTGGCTATGAGCATAGTGAAAATGCGATATCCTTATGCTCACGTGAGTGAAAATCACAAATGCGAGTGCGAGCAATGGTAGAATACTTCACATAACCTTTAAAAAACGGTGCATCGCCTCCGAGTTAAATAATCTCCAATAATCTCAAAGTCCCTCCTGTTGACAATTGACGACGCGTGTCTCGAGAAAGATATCAATTTAAAAAAAACGGTGCGTAAATATTGCATAATTTATTTATAATATATACTTATATTATTTATATCTTATTATTTATTTATTGTTATTTATTATTTATATACTTATATAATTATTAATTTATTTATATACTTTATACAATTTTACAATGTATTATCTAGAATATCGAAAGGATCCTGAGTATTTCTCAATCTCCTTCTTAATAAATTTAAATTTCTTTTTCTAATTCTTTTTCTAATTCGCATTTTCCTCTTGCTCGATAAAAAATAAAAGGTACTCCATTCTGAAACGATACAAGACTCCGCAAACTCGACCAAATTCGACACAGTTTGATTGAACTCGACATCAAAATACTTGCCGAGCAATGTCACGTGAGAAATGTCGCATTTCCACTATGGTGAAAAGTAGCCAATCGAGTGAGAGCTCACTTTTACTATTTTCACTAGGTTTTGGAATACGCAATCGACCCCCAGATGCGCAGTAGACCATACTCTAGACCAATCAGAAGTGGGTCCGAATTTTGAGATTCAATATGGCTACGGCTCCGGTACTGGGGCGTATTTATACTTGTATTTATACGTGAATCGGAAATAATCAGTGAATCGGAGAAATTCAAAGCTACTTAAAAAAGGAAGAACGTGAAGGTAAAGTTGAGACTTTGTACATTAATGAAAATTGTGATAATTGTTATTTCAAATTTTTTTAAACTTGAATTAGAAGAAATTTGGAAAATTATAAGAATGAGCTTATGTGTATGGCTAAATTGTTGTATTTCATGTTTATAACAACAGTGTTTATTGAAACAGTAATTTGTGTTAAAGATAATAAATTTCAAGTATTTTTACATTTTTATATTTATTTTTTTTAACAACATCTATATTTTAAGTACGTGTGACTACATATGATTGTTTCGTATTCAAATTGCGCGGATATATTTGGACCCAAATTTTATTGGCTCACCACATCGAGCCACACCTCTTACCGCGCATCGAGCCGCCGACAATGCGCGTTGTTTCACCTTGTTTCTTACATCATGATAGAACTTATAGTATATGGAACAGGAAAGGTGACACTCTTTTAGACACAGCACGATTGGATACCAACCAATCATCTTGACTTATCTAACCAAACCAACGAAAAAACTCTAGGCATCGGCCGCTGTGAGTGGTGGTGTCCAATCGTGCGGTGTCCAATCGTGCGCACCCCGAACAGGAATACGAGCGCAAACGTGAGAACAACATCTAAAGGACGGAGATATATCTCTGTTCTTTGCGCGTACTATCCAATGTTGTGCGCATGATCGCGCTCCGCCAATGAGCGTTCAGATCCTCTCCCCCTCTACCCGCCGCAACGGGTCAGCTGACGAAGGACGAGGGATAGAGCACGGAGCGCTTTGCTTCTCATAATTATACTCCGTGCGATCGTTAACATCGTTGTCGATTATTATTGATACGCAATTTACTGGTTATTATTCACAATGGGTCGTTACTGCATTTGGTGTTACAATCATAATTGAAGTTGGTATATTTGATCACGATTATCTGAAACTGTGGTCGATTACGCCGTATGTCAAAGACGTTGTTATGTATATCTATGGAATTCGGTTCTGTCCATGGGGAAATTTTCTAAACTGAGAAGTCACCATTTTCTACATATTCACAGTTTATGATTAATGTAACGACTAGAACTTATTGGTCGTTACGTTAATCATAAACTGTAAGTATGTAGAAAAATAGCGACTTCTTAGTTTGAAAAATGTCCACATGGACAAAATCAAATTCCATGAGTGTACATACATCAGTGGATTTATTGTACGCAAGATTAATCGTGATAAAAAAAATATGTCGTGTGCACGTTTTTTAATATCAGACAAAAATTCGCACGGACTCATAGAAAAAAAATAGAGGAAATTTAATTAACCCAAGTGAAGTCACTGTTATCACAAGTGCGTGCGAGAAAATTATCAGGGAAAATAAAAGGGCAATTTTTGAAAAAAAAAATGTGAAAGATTTCTTGGCGTCGAAAGTGTTAAATAGTATTTTTACTCGTTTTCTTCAAAAAGAAATGATTGAACACATTCGGAATCAAAAAATCTTAAACAATCATAAAATTCAATTGGTTAAATGTATCATACGTTTATACATAAGAATTTGTTTATTTCACAAGACAAAAATTTGTAATAATACCGAAAAAAGAGCATATATATGTCATAAATACACAAAATTAATACACATTCATCATGAATAAAAAATTGGAAAAATCTATTTTACATTTACTTTTTATTTTTTCGCATTACATATTGAGAAATTATTATAAATAAGACAAAGAATGATTTAAATAAACAAATTAATGGACTCAAAAACAGGCACAATGGATTTCTAATTGACGACACGCCGTTCATGAATGAGCTTAGAAAACAGAGTCTAACTCAACGCATGCACACTGTGTCAAGTAAGACACGCAAAGGACAGAGATATATCTTTGTCCTTTAGATGTTGCTCTCAGTCGCCACTCATTGCGGAGATAGGCTATTCCTGTTCCATATACTATAAGTTCTATGGACAAGCTTTGTCGCAAGCATGAAGTAGGATAAAGAGACCGAACTTTGGGTAGCAAAAGTGGACCCAAATTTTGTCATAAAAATGAGTTCGGTATTTGGTCACTCGCGTCGCATGATCGTTAGTACTACCGTTTCTATTGGTTAACAGTCCTTAGAACCTATGGTGGGAGTATCCATCATGTTTAGAACCAATAGAAATGGTAGTATTAACGATCATGCGACGCGAGTGACCAAATACCGAACTCATTTTTACGACGGGATTCGGGTCCACTTTGCTACTCTCTGAGCTTAAAGTTCGGTCTCCTTATCCTACTTCATAGTCTTTGTTTACACCGAATACTTGATACGCGTAATATTTAGTAACTTTTTATTCAATTGTCTTAATTTCGGTAATAAATTTAATGAATAGTATATTAAGCTGGTACAGTGCGTTGCATTGATGCCTGGGGTACCGATTTTAAGGACCACATTTCTTTCTTAGTTATTTTTACGTTCATGACCAAATGCTGCTGTCAACGATCACCGCAGCATTCAGTCATGAACATAAAAATAATCAAGAAAGAAACGTGGTCCCTAAAATCGGTACCCCAGGCATCAATGCAACGCACTATACAATATAAATCAAGATAATTAATTAAATATAGATATCACGTATACATTTACACGTATTGTCGAAATTAAGACAATTTAAATAGAAAGTTACTTGTTAGTATGCGTGTCAAGTGTTCGGTTCGGTGTAAACTAGGTCGTGGTCGCGAGGAACCATCGGTGATTCCGCGTGATGCGTGCCGGCCAATGACGTTGCAATACAAAAATCTGCACATTTCCGCCAGCCAATCGCAGAGTCAGTCACGTGACCCCTCTTGGAGATTCTCTTCCCTAGAAGTTCTCTAGTTCCGTGTACAGTCGTGGTCATAAGAGTTGCGACACTTTTTCTTCAATGGTTTTTGAAATGTAGACATGCTCATCGAGCGGGGAACATAATTAGTTCTTACTTGTAGGTCCAACCAATTACGTTCACAGCTCGATAAGCAAATCTACATTCCAAAAACCATCGAAGAAAAAGTGTCGCAACTCTAATGACCACGACTGTACACCCAAGGACTTTGATTCTGTCCATGGGGAAATTTTTCAAACTGAGAAGTCACCACTTTCTACATATTTTCAGTTCATGATTAATGAAACAACTAGAGCTTATTGGTTGTTACGTTAATCATAAACTGTAAATATGTAGAAAGATAGCGACTTCTTAGTTTGGAAAATTTCCCCATGGACAGAATCAAAGTCCTTGGGTATACACCCAAGGACTTTGATTCTGTCCATGGGGAAATTTTCCAAACTAAAGCCTGCCGCAGACGATACGTTTTTTCTTACTGGATTTCTAACTGGATTTTCTTACTTGCTACCGTACGGGCAATGGTACTGGCAGTGCTACTGGCCATGGCTTCACACGGTGTGAGTTTTCATACGGGCTGAGCAACTGAAATTTGTTTCATAGAAGCGGCACGCTTAAATATGGATGAGATAGATGAGATGGATGAAATTATTGCAACAGTTGTACATTGTCGTGAAATTGCTATTGCATTATTTTTAATTATTGAAAAATTGCGACAACAAAATAAATATCGCCGACGTTTATGGAGTCGACAGTCAATACATTCTTTAATGCCTTACTTTTACTGTGCTTATTATGGTAATTTGGTGTGTTTATCGCATATAAACATGGTTCCTATTAGTAAGCCTCTATTAAACATAAAATACTTTTTTTGGACTATTTTGAAGTCTTTTCATTTTTGCACGACGTCATGTTTACGAAGTGAATTCACGTTTGAACTTTGACAACACTTCGACAGTATAACCTGGTATAACCCAGTATAACCTATACAGACTGCGTCCTGATTGGCTTTCACAATAAACCAGTACAGAATCACGTAAGAAAAATAGGACATGATCTATTACGGGGTGCGCACGATTGGACACCGCACGATTGGACACCACCACTCACAGCGGCCGATGCCTAGAGTTTTTCCGTTGGTTTGGTTAGATAAGTCAAGATGATTGGTTGGTGTCCAATCGTGCTGTGTCCAAAAGAGTGTCACCCATCTATTACGAAAATCCAGTACGCGAGCCAGTAGCGTAGCCCGTAAGCTACCCATTTCCAGTACGGGAGCACGTAAGACTGCCAGTATAGGAGCACGTAAGCAATCCCGTAAGAAAAAACGTATCGTCTGCGGCAGGCTTAAGAAGTCGCTATCTTTCAACATATTTACAGTTTATAATTAACGTAACGACCAATAAGCTCTAGTTGTTTCATTAATCATGAACTGCAAATATGTAGAAAGTGGTAACTTCTTAGTTTGAAAAATTTCCCCATGGACAGAATCAAAGTCCTTGGGTGTACACCCATAGAATTTGATTCTGTCCATGGGGAAATTTTTTAAATTGAGAAGTCACCACTTTCTACATACTTGCAGTTTATGATTAATGTAACGACTAGAGCTTATTGGTCGTTATGTTAATCATAAACTGTAAATATGTAGAAAAATAGCGACTTCTTAGTTTGGAAAATTTCCCCATGGTCAGAATCAAATTCCATGAGTGTACTATCGGGATCCGCCCTCACGTAATCTAATCTAACCTAATCTAACCCAATCAACGAAAATACTCTAGGCATTGGCTGCTTTGATTGGTGGTATCTAATCGTATCTGCGCAACTGAGACACTCCTTTTCGGTACACCTAGGGTGCTTTCCAGCTACGACACAAGTCGACACTGTGTAACACAGTGTCCATTAGTGTGAGTGAAACAACTAAAATTTTCTCTCTTACACTAATGGACACTGTGTTACACAGTGTCGATTTGTGTCGTAGCTGGAAAGCACTGCTAGAGTCCTATATAAAGAGAGAAGCGACATTGATGTCCAAAGCTCTGATTGGTAATCTGATTGATACTTGATTGGCTAAGCGAGTAGCCATATTGTGAACACAGCTGTTGCAGAATGATACGAATGGTGTTTGATGACGTTAGAGCGGTCCCAAAATGGCGGTGGAGCACTCAATTGGATACTGAAGGTTGTGGTGGGGGTTTGATGTCGCTTCTCTCTTTATATAAGACTCTAGGTACACCCAAGGACTTTGATTCTGTCCATGGGGAAATAACAATTAAAATTTAATTGTAATTTTTTTCTAATTTTTTCTTTTGTCATAATTTTTGTATCATTTTCAGCTTTCAAATGCTTGATTGCAATTGAAAATCGATCCAGTCATTCATGAGCTATGACCTGAAATATATGGAAAATAAATCCATATACCGAAAAATTTCAAAAATTTATTTCCATGTCCACAGCGAACCGTTTACTCTCAGGCGGAAATTTTTCTAGGTTGTCGTTTTTCTTCAAAACAGATTCGGAAAAACCATATGCAATTGAAATCTAAAAATGAAAAGCTTTACTGTTAAGAAAATTTTTCATCAGAAATCCTTCTTTCGCAATAATTTCAACGTATGTAGAATAATTTATATTTCTGATATACCTTGTTACTGGAAAATGTCTACAAGCCTTTGAATCTTTGTACAATAACATGTGTACAAAAGTTTACTTAAATGTTACGATAGAGCTAGTTCAGATCAATTTATCAACGCAAAGGCGTAAAGATATCAACAGATTTGAAAAATATAATTATTATCCAGTCTTCTAATACCTCAAAAAATTAAAAGATATTAGTTTTATAATAACATAAATTCTGAAATATTGCAACTTACAATTAGTATCTTCAATTACATCATTTTTCTCCTTCATGTTTATCAAATTTAAGATGAAAGAATTATCTCATCTTTTTCATGTATATTTTTTACTTTGGTAGAAATATTTTGGTTCGTATACGAGAAAGAAATCAATGTTCAAATTATCGATACTACAGGGGCAATATATTGGCCGTTATGCTTTTCAATAGTATATAAAGCATTGTTGATACAATCAATCACGTTATGTAAGCAACAGAACCGACTTTACGTATTTCTCGAAAGAGAAATATCGAGACAACATCGCAAAGGCAGTGATAAATGTGATGTTCCATTAAAGTAGTTGTAAAAACGATGCTTCTATTTCGTACTTTCGGACGAAGGCATTTGACAAAACAAAATTTGCAATTTCTTTTTATTCTACAAAAATAATGGAAAATGAAAAAATAATAGGAGTAAGGAAAAAAAAAAAAAATTGTAAATTTTACTATATTAAACTTTGGTATTGTATGAGTGAACATCGTTGTTCCTCCTCTTGTGCTAGTTATGCATATTTACCCTATATTAATGATTATTTACAAAGATCATATAAAATACATAACATTAAATCAATGTTAATAAAAGTATTAATATTAATAATAATAAGGCTGATAATAATAATGGTAAGAGTCGAATTAATACTAGTCATAAGAGATAACAGAAAGTTTGACATCCGTCAACCAAAAATAAAATACAAAATACTTAACTAAGTGGTGAACGGTAATAACGCATCTTTCGCTTGCGCGTACGCAAAGATACTTTGTGAGAACACGTGATGTGTAAATATTTAAATAATTTGGTGCTGTGCGCTATTGGTTAAAAATACGATAAAAAAAATCGGTCCTTCGCTAAAAGCCTAGCACGTGAGGATGGTGTTTCGGAGATGATTGAACCTTGTAGAGGTATACTCTAAAACTATATATTCTCTGGTATCTAATACTAGGAAATTAATAAACGGGATAAATGTGTCGGGTAAGTCTATCGTGACAAATACTGTAGTTAGTAGTGCATACTTTCTTCTACAATTGCGCGTGACGAAAGATTTCTCCGACACGTAAGATCGCATCTAAACGTGGAAGAAGTTTTGCCCAATTGTGGATAATTCGCGCTATGAAAGAATAAATGGGAGTTACATGTTGTTAACTTCGACAGATAGATAGTCCAAAAAGGTTAAGGGATTTTTCATTTCCGCAAAGAATTTTATTATTATTACAAGAAATTATCTAGGAAGATAAAAATACCAAAATCTTCCTCTTTATATCTTCCTCATTCAAAAATTCCCCTAAACTTTTTATTCTCTCTTAAAAAATCCTATGATAATAACAAAACTTGAATTTGAAAGAAAATCTCCAACCTGAGCAACTTTGATAGATACAATGCTTTTGTTGCAGCACATCTTAACAAATTTTGTCTCTTCTCAATGTCAAGTGCTAAATCCGCGCCTCTTAAAATAATATTACAGATATCCCTACTGCTTCCTATTTTACGTGCGCATATGTATATTGACTACAAACGGTCAACTTAAGTCTACTAATAAATTAATAGATAAATATTACACTATTACATTAGTAGATAAATATTGTATCTTATAAGTCATACTCTAACAATCTTGAATCTATACTGTAAGTGTCTCGAAGACACTCTGGTCACTGTACACATTTTCAGGATTTGCGTTAATTCTACTCCTCGTATATAACTTATAGAACTTGTACTGATCTCTTTCTCTCTTTTTCCCTATCTAGGGGAAAAAAACTCAATTTAAACGATTATCCTTACAGTAAAGCATTTAAATTGTAAACTCTATATGTTCCTATGAAACACTAACGATAGACTTTCACTTTGGAAGTGATGAACGATTCTTGGTGAATGTAGAAGGTATATAATGTTTAAGTATTGTATACTTTTCAAGCGTTTAAAAGACATTTTAACATTTCATTGTATGTTCATTGTGTCTTCATTCCTTTGCATCTTTTAAACGTGCGTTGGTATTTCGTCCTCCCAGTAATCTTGATATCAAACTATGAAAATAATGTAACGGGAAAGAAGTAGCGTGCGTGCAAAAAGCCGTGAATTGTAACGGATCTCCAACAAAAACGAAGAAAATATATCTCACGCGTTTTTGAACGATGATTTTCTAAACCTACTGCAATTATGTTCGACCGCGAAAACCATAATATCTCGCGAAAACAATTCGCAATTGCGTCTAATCCAGATATCAAACTAACGCTACTTGTCGTCAAAATGACGACAAAATGTCATCAAAAACATTGATGACAAATAATGTTATCTTGCTACTTGGAAAAACTGTATATTGCATTCGTAAACTTCACACGGTGGACGTCTGTTGATTATTGTTATCCAGCGGAATACTCGTAGAACATTCCTTTAGCATCGCACGTAGTCGTAGAATCTCCTTAGATGCCGCTGCCAAATCGGACTCCAGTTGCAGTTCCTTCTCTCGACGACGTTTCAACTCCCGTTGGCATGTCTACGATATATATTGAAAACAACATTTATGTTAATCAATATTTGTTATTGTGTTAAATTAAAAGACACGTAAAAACAGACATCTGATACGGTAGTGTCTCTCCTCAAACACTCCAGATAGAGGAGAAGAGGGTATTATGGCTATTGTCGACAATATGGCTACCCCTATTATTTCCGTTATTAAGTGACGTATTCTAACAATTGCTTATGGAGTTATTCGTTTATAAACATATTAACTGATTTTATTTTAATAAATCGTTATCATAGTACTTATTTGATAAAACAATTAAATTTTCCAATTTAAAAATTTATTTACAAATCCATTTTGTTAATATGGTTTTTTAAGCGAAATTTTTATATCGAAATATTTCTTTGATAAATCTATTGTCATTCTAAAGAGCGGTGTTTAGAAACATTAAAGACATCATTTTATGTTTGTTGTTTAATGTTAAACAGAGATAAAATGATATTTTTAATGAAATTTTTAATGGTACTTCTAAAGCTTCTAAACGCAGGAAAATTCTACACAATAGAAAATTAAAAATATATAATTTTTTAACAAGATACTGTGTTTCTTTTAAACCAAACCAATTTTTTAAAATTATTTTTATGAATAGCCATACTACAAACTTTTTTTCTTCCACCGATTATGTAATACATTAGATTTTTATAAATCACGTCCTAAATAATAAATATTTCATTACTTTGGGTCTAGAACCTGTCAAACAACACTCTGACGAATGTAATATTCAAGTTTCAACAGAAAATATTAATTATAAACAAAGTTATTCAATAAAATAAAAATGGGTGCCATATTACCCTGTTCTTCTCTAATATTTTGTGCCACAGTAAGTGCACAAAATATGCAGTGAAATCCATTTGCTAACAACTGTTACCGTCATGTTGCTATGACATATTATATAATGACAACATTTAAGCTTGTATATTACCAAAATAATATTTTTCTTTTACTTCTAATATTGAGCAAAGTTGTTGCAATTTTGTTGAAATATTGTCATAATTATATATTTTTTACCACAATTACTGCAAAGTTGTTGTAAAGTTACTTTGTGTTTTACTTTTGCTTACAATAGGTTTGTTTGAGTTGGTTGAAATCCCCAAAAATTTTTGCACTCGAGATGAGATAAATATATATTCAATCGTAAGAGAGAGACGACAAAGAAATTAATTTAAAAAGGGCAGCAACACGAATAGGCCTAATATTTCATCAAATGAGATCTCATCTTGTTGGCATCTTGCTTGCAACATTTTTTTAACAAGTTATTAGCAAAATGTCAACAAAGTAAATGGCACGCAGCACGAGACCACAGACTTAAGAATATATGGACAGAGCATTAATTGCGAATATAGAGAAGAATGTAATCGTGATAATAGACTTAAAAGAGACTCTGATCACTACGCTGACTTCGATCAACTTCAGTTATGTTCGATATTTGAATCAGATATTGTGCTGTGTAGTGCATCAATACTTCCGAATTTATAGAATAAGCAGAAGTTAATGTAGAACTAAGAGTACTCTTCTTACTACTATTATTATTTTTCCATTGTAAAAGGCTCCGTATATTCCTACGTCCATGAGAAATCGTCCAGTATGTATGCATCATAGACTAAGGGTCACTTTCACCAACGCCGATTAACTTAATCGCTGATTAGTCTATCGGAATTGACCAATCGCATTTGTCGTTTTTACTTAACGACAAATACGATTGGTCAATTCTGATAGACTAATCAGCGATTAAGTTAATCGGCGTTGGTGCAAGTGGCCCTAAGGCCGGTATTCATTGTCGATTCTTATATTTAAGATCATCTTAAGTATTATCTTAAGATGCCATCAACCAATCAGAGAGCCGTATTAGCATCTTAAGACGTTACTTAAGACGATCTTGAAATAAGAATCGACTATGAATACCGGCCTAAGGTAAACGGAGCTTATATTAAGGCACTAGATATGTAGGTATTTTTATCCGCCATTTTGGTCCCTACTAGATAGACAGGAAACGTACCGTTTGTTTTCTGTTCCTGAACTCCCTGAATTAGTGTGCACTTAAAATGAAATAGATATATATTTGAAAGTTAGTGGAAGCAAGAAGGAACGTTCCAGTGCAGTCTAGTTCAGGAATAGAAAACAAGCCTATGGATTTTAATATGAACTTGTGTGTACTCTGCAGTAAAGTTGGAAATTAATGATTATTTCACAGTTAAATGTCGAAAAAAAAGCAGTATTTTGCCAATTTGACAATTGCCTACACGTACACACATCCGGGCTCGCGAAATCGTACACATTATTTGAAAAAAATGTTACACAGCAAGCTGTTGCCCGTTTCCTAACCTGACAATATCAGAAGAAAAAGCAGTAAGTGATCGCAGGAAAGAATTGTTTTGTAGTCAAAACGAGAAGGTTTGTATTAGTTTGGAATTAAATTTGTTATTAACGCTGCAAGTTTATAATAATTATTTAATTCGACTTTACAAACCCGAAAATAAAGGAAATAATTGTCAACCCATCGACAACAAAACGCTGGCTCTATTAGCTGAAAATCAAGCTATGAAACAGAAACTGAAGAGGTGACATATTCAACTTATTTAATAATTTTTGAATTCGTTATATTAATATCTTTATTTTTAACTTTATAGAAATTTAAATTATAATTTACAAATGAAAATTTTGTCACCAAATTTTATAAAAAATTTTTTGCTTTTAAACGTTAATATTATTAAGAATGTATTGCAATATATTTACTAGTATAGATATTTGCACTGTCATTACAGAAAATCATTTTAAATATTAAAAAATATTTTATACTTTATTATTGTACTTCATATTTTAAACCAGTTATTGCCAGCTCCGAGTTTGTGTGTGTGTGTGTGTGTGTGTGTGTGCGTGCGTGCGTGCGTGCGTGCGTGTGTGTGTGTGCGTGCGTGTGCGTGTGTGTGTACAGGATGTTCATTAATGGTTCCACGTTTTACCATAGGAGCACGCATTGTTATTTCTAATATAGGGGAAAATAGGATTATTGTACGCACTGAGTAATTGTACGCTTCGTGGTTTGGCTTCCCGATAAATAGAGATTATATCACAACGACATTTGTAGGCTGAAAGTATTTTTTTAATATATGACCATACGTTATATCATTTGAAAACGTATAGCGTTTTCCATTGAAATGCACGGAGTGCGCACTAGAAACTCGCCGAGTTCAAGCGACACTGTCCGAGTGCATTGAAAGTGCGAGTTTCTTGCACGTTCAATGAAACACTCACGACTTGATGGGAACGCATAGTAGTATGCAATTTCGAAATTTCTGGAAACGTAGTTTGCAGTGAGTTGCTTATAAAAGTGAATCGTTTTCAAGATGCACTAGCTGCCATACACTGCTTTATTAGGGCTGCGTTCAGATTTCCCACCCGAGTGCACCCAGACATTATTCTATTCTTGTTTAACATTCGGTAAACAACGAAGATAAAACGACCCCCTCGGGTGGGGAATCTGAACGCAACCTAAAATATGTACATTTTGTTTCTTTTTGCACTTGCATTCATAACAAAATTATACCACTTATAAGATTGTCAGGAGTTGCAATTAGTGGTGTGCAATTTTAAAAATATAAGACATTGTAATTTAAAAAATGGATTATTTAACTGTGATAATTATTTAATTATCTAATGCGAAACAGGTTAAAATGTAAAAAAAGTTGCGAATTTTCAGTTCCGACATGCTCAAAGAATAAATGTGTAAGCCAAAGAAAGTTGAAATAAAATATTTTATTGTATATACGTTTCATTGAAATAATTATTCCATTAAATTTCTTTTTTCTTCTAATTTTTTCAACAGAGCCTCTTGTTCTCCTCTATCTCCATTATAAGCCTCATTTACATTTTGTTCCTCCACCCTGTATCTAACCATCCGGCGCAGCCATATTGCACTAAACTGACACCGTCTCTCGGAGCTCATGCCGAAATCTCGCACTATAGTGCAAAAACTCGACACTAGACTTCCCAATGAAACAGCACGTACCGTCTTAGTGCGTACTGAAACGCCCAATGAAACACGTCACCCGCGGCGAGTGCGCACTCAGTGCGCACTAGTTCTCCCAATGAAAAACGCTAGTAGTTAATTAAAAAAATAAGAAAAAGTAAAATCATGATTTTTGTTGCGATTTCGGCGTTCAGAAAATAAGGCAATAAGTCCGTATTTTTACTTTATTCATTTAATCTTGTTATACCTCACAAAAGTACGTTTTTTCCTGCGCTCTTTGAGCTATTGTTTATTAAATTTATTTAAATAGTCATCAAGTAATTGTTTTTTTATCAAATCAAGTCCGCCGTAGACAATTTTACGCATCCATCTTGAAAGGCGTGAGACCACGTGAGATCAACTATAGTGTCACTAGTACACTTTTTCTTAGATGCGTCTTTGAACACGCAACTATAACAAGAGCTGAGAACATGATTGGTTCTTACTTGTGGATCCAACCAATTACGTTTGCCACTCGGTGAGCAAGGCTACATTCCAAAAACCATCGAAGAAAAAATGTCGCAACTATAATGAACACGACTGTACAGTGTAGTGTAGTATAGTGTAATGCAGCTAAAAAAATGAACTATAACCTCCGCGTACATTTATCCAACCGCGCGTACAATTACCCAAGGCGCGAGAAATTTTTTCGTTTATCCACTTGCCTCTTTTTGCTGAATATAACATTACCAAATGAAAAATTGTTCAATATGACAATACATAATGATAAAAAAATGTTTCAAGTTTCTATTTCTGTACTCGTATCGATTTCAACTTCAAAAATCACTTTACTGCGATAAATTTTCCTTACTGTAAGAGAAAAAATTTTAGTTGTCTTATTCACACTAATGGACACTGTGTTACACAGTGTCGACTTGTGTCGTAGCTGGAAAGCACCCAGAAACAGTCGTAAGTCTTAAGTTTTAAATCTTAAGCCAAGTCGGTTACAATTTTTAATTTTTTGCATCTACAATGAGTCGTTAGTCGTAAAGCGAGTCGCTCGGCTTAACCAATAGGAAAAAGCAAACTGTGGAAAGTGTACGTTTTGACTTTCGTACGTTTAAGTACGTTTTCTGCCACTACACACGCAGCAGAAGATTAATCACATACCAGTAATTTTTTTTTTTAATAACGTCGTGAATTCTCACAGATAGATCACATATCAGTATCACCTTCGGAGGTTAATCACATGCTGTGACTTGTGAGTTCGCGCGTCGCCATCGTTTTCAAACGTAAGCGTTTGATTGGTCAGTCTTAAGGGAGACTTCTTGTGTGACGGGTCAAAAAAATCGAAAAATTTTTTTTTTCATATTTTTATAGTTTGACATCTCAAAAAAGTGTCTTTAAAATATTAAGACGAAATTCATTAAATTGACGAAGTTATAAAGGACGCAGCCTCCATATGGCGCGCCGACCGAGTTTTCCATGCGGCGAGCACATCGTTGCGTATCAGGTAGTGTTCTCACACCTAGCCAGATGGTGCTTAGGACGATTCTTTGTGATCCCTTAGGGGAATATCGTTTAAAATTTCCGTTACAAGAGGTTCGTTGAGATTAGTCTGCTCTCGTACTCCGAACGAAACAGACGCGAATTTTTGGAGTAAACATGGAGAGAAAAGGTAAACAAGGAGGTCACAAACGTTCGATTAAACGAAAATTTACCAATAATCAATATACTATTGAAGCTGAGACTAGTTATGCTAGTACATCGGCAGAAAAAATAAGAAACACTGGAGACAATGAGCTTCGTATTAATAGAGAACATAACTATAATATTTTCAACTTCTTTTCGGTTTTTTCTGCGATCAGTGCACTTGTTATTTGTAAAAACTGCAAAAAGGACATAACATTTAATGAAGCAAGTCCTCGTGGATTGGGATTCAAAATAGCAGTAGAATGCAGCTGTGGTGTAACTTATATAAATTCGTGTCCTTTAATTGATAACGCTTACGAAATAAACCGCAGAATTGTTCTTGCCATGCGACTTATAGGCGTAGGTATAAACGGACTGAATTTATTTTGCGGTATCATGGATTTTTGTCAAGGACTTTCTAATACCACTTATTATGCATGTCTTCAAAACATCTATTGTGCAAGCGAAACCGTGTATAACATTGTGACGAGGAAAGCAGTCGACGAAGAGAAAGAAAAGAACGCTGAACACGGTAATCCACCATCGGAATTGATTGTATCCGGAGACGGCACGTGGAAGAAAAGAGGCTTCAGCTCTTTATTTGGCGTCTCTACACTCATTGGCATTTACAGCAAGAAAGTAATAGATGCACTTGTAAAATCAAGTTTTTGTCAAGCATGCAGTACATGGAAAAAGAATTTTGACACTGTGGAGTATCAAAATTGGAAAGAATCCCATGAAAATGAATGCACCAATAATCATGAAGGATCTGGCAAGATGGAAGTAGATGCGGTAAAAGAAATGTTTTTACGGTCGATGAATAAATATAAAGTAAAATATAAGAGATATGTAGGAGATGGAGATAGCAAGACATTTAAATCTCTTTCGGAGGCTCTGATATACGGGGAAGATTTTATAATTCAGAAAAAAGAATGTGTAGGACATGTACAAAAAAGGATGGGTACGAGATTACGTAATGCTAAGAAGAAAAACAAAGGCATCGGTGGAAAGGGAGCAGGAAAATTAACCGACAAAATTATTAGTGAATTGAGTACATACTACGGGTTGGCAATAAGAAGAAATCCGGAGTCAGTTGAAGAGATGAGGAATGCTATATGGGCTACATTTGATCATAAAAGATCGACCGACAAGAATCCACACCACGAGCGTTGTCCTAAAGGGTCCACGAGCTGGTGCGCATGGCGTAAATCGGAAGCTGCAGGAACATTGTCTACTTTCACACATGACAAGACACCGCTGAATGATGAAGTGTTAAATGTTATTCGACCTATTTATGAAGATTTTAGTAATGATACTTTATTAGAACGATGCCTCGGAGCATACACACAAAATAATAATGAAAGTCTGAATGCGTTAATTTGGAAAATTGCACCAAAACATTTGCACTGCGGGACCAAAACGGTGGAAATTGCTACTTTTTTGGCAGTATGTATTTTTAATGAAGGTTTCAATTCAATTTTAAAAATCATGAACATAATGGGACTAAAAATCGGCCAAAATGCCAAAACTTTCGCCGATAATAGAGACAACGAGCGCGTCAAACGTTCGGAGCAGCACACATCACATGAGGCAAAGAAGGCCAGAATTACCAAGAGACAGGAAAAAACTGATCAACACGAATTTTTTGAAGTTGAGGAAGGTCTCTTATATGGCCCTGGCATAGCTGACTAAGGGTAAGTTACTGTAATTATTCATTATCTACCTCAAAAAGGCCTGCAAAACTTTAAACGCGTTTTTCTCAAAACGACATTTTTCAAATCGGGCGCCATGATTTCTCAAAAACTACTTGGCCGATCGATTTCAAATTTTACAGAAATGTTGTGCACATATGTAGCTATGGTGTGAACCAAAATAGTTTTGATATCTTTAAAATTACTATTTTTTCAGACTGTGAAATGTTAGAATTTTATAGTAAAAATCAGACCATTACACTTTAAGTGCCGCCATTTTGTCAATTTTTTTTCAAATTAATTTCTTTTGGTTCACACGATAGCCACATTCATTACAAAAAAAATAAAAAAAAATTTATGTATTTCAGATGACCAGGACCGTATCAATCGTGGCGCCCGATGGAGGAGGATTTTAAAACTTACTTTTTTAAATAATTTGTATTTTCCATAATTTTGAGTAAAAAGGTTTGAAAAAAATTGAGGTACTTTTTAAAAGATGAATAAGTTTAAGTATAAAACATTAAATCTGTAGGTCTAACCATTTTTTTTAAATTAATTCTTAAAAATTGCATTGAAAACGGCCCGTCACACAAGAAGTCTCCCTTAAGTCATAAGTCTTAGAAGTTGGCTGTTGGCCAACTTCACCGATTCACCGATCAGACTCACCGATTACCCTTCCGACTCTCTTCCGACTCACCGATCGTGGCTTAAGATTACGATAAGATTACCGACTACAGACTACCGACTCAATGTAGACCCGGTATTACTGTTTTTTTTTCCTGACATTGTCAAGTTAGGAAACGGGCAACAGCTTGCTGTGTAACACTTTTTTCAAATAATGTGTATGATTTCGCGAGCCCGAATATGTGAACGTGTAGACAATTGTCAAATCGGCAAAATACAGGTATTTTTTCGACATTTAACGGTGAAATAATCATTAATTTCCAACTTTACTGCAGAGTACACACGGAGTTCATTTTAAAATCCATGTTGCCTATCCATCTAGTAGGAACCAAAATGGCGGATGAGAATACCTACATATCTAGTACCTTACTTATACGTTAGATAAAACAGGAAGGACGCTGAGATTAGCGGTAAGGGGGGACTACCAGCACATCGGTTTGATCGGAATTGTTCGGAATCATTCGGCTCTTAGCTGTCACTTCAAACTACGTACAGCTTCATTGCATTTTGTGATTATTCATTTACACACTTTCGTGCTTTTTTGAATATTTTACAATGAGTTATTGCATTGTATCTGGGTGCAATAATCGAAATAACTGCAAAAGAAAAAGTTGGAAGCAGCGAGAAAAAGAAACAGGAAACTTTTCATTTCATTTATAAGTAGAATATATCTATTGATTCATTTTTTAAATTTGCAAAAAATTTATTATTTAATCAAAAAAATTATGTTTATACGTATTTAAATAATAATAAGTTATTTAAATAATTCGTAATTTTTGGATTACCAAAAGATATTAATCGAAAAAATAAATGGCTTGAGGTATTAAACTTAAAATATTGGTGTCAGTATAGTTTTGAATATAGCTCCGCGTAGTCACGTTTTTCTGGCATCCCAGCTTTATGTAAACCCGAATATAGCCAAACACTGCGGAAATAGCCGAAGTGCTAGTAGTCCCCCCCTTACCGCTAATCGCAGCTACCCCTCATAAAAAGACTCAGTCTATCTTAGTCTATGGTATGCATGCGAGCCGGCAATTTGCGAGTATCCATAATTATCGAATCTTAATATTTGACAAACTAAAAAAGGGATCGTTATCCCCTCCCTTTAGTAGAAGACCAATTAAATGCGTTATGTGAAAATATTCAGTACGATCTAAAAAGCGGATTCTTTTGTGTACCGGTTGACGGAGCGAGTAAGAAATACACGATATTTGTAGTTTCAAATCACTGAAATATACTACTAGAATGCGCACGGGAGCCAGATGGCAATCCGACAAAGAACCCATACAACACGTGCACATCCTTCGGACATCGGATTTATGTTCTCAAAATGTCCTGTTTGTGTCTTTGTATTTCAGACGTTCGTAGGAAGTTTGAAGGACGTTTTCTGCATATATATAATTGGACATTTAGAATGTCTTTTGGACATCCGCTGACGTCTGAAATATGGAGACCTAAACAGAACATTGAGGACAATCGGATGTCCAAAGGACATCCACGTATTGTGTGGGTAATGCTGGTAATTTTTCTATTAGTTGAAAAGTGTAGAAACTAAAATCACTGAATACTCATTGGATAAGAGATTTATTAGATCATAGCGGTTAAAGTCGGCATCGCTTAAATAAAAGGATTGCACTACTCTTAAGCCTTGTGTACATACACAATGTTAGAAATCGGTCCGAGTTCTCGATCCGAGAAAAAGTTACGAAGACTCGAATCGTGGACACAGGCAACTTGGATGAAAATCTCAAATAAAAACCTACCAAAGGAAAATGCATCCTGTCCCATTTTGCTGTACTAGTTGCTAGATTCAATTCATAGATTATTATGCAAAATTTTATATAAACAAATTCAATCTCTAAAAACAACAATTTTTCAGTATATATTAATAACAAATTATTTATTTAAAATACAATTCTAACACTTAATTTATTAGTTAGGTAAAACTTTTAGCAATCCAACAATATCAAACATGCTATCGGAATACATAAACATTTAATTTCTTTGTTAAAATAAGCTTGGATGGTACGTGTAGCTCTCAGAACTACACCGTGACGTAAAGGGGTAAAGTTTTAAAGAAATTTCGCGTATACCTGCTTCATATTCCTTTTAAAATTGTAATTGATTATCAAGTCTTTACACTTACTACGTCAAATAAAGATTTATGTTTGTAAGTAGCAAGATAGGCGTTAATTTTAGGTGATTATAATTACCAGTTCGATCATCGTCCGGGCAAAAATATAAGTCAAATGGACGCACTAAAAAAAAATCTTTTTTATATCTGCTACCCGATGAAAAAGAAAATGGACTGCTCAAATAGGAAGAGTTCAATTCAATGTCAGAGATACGAAAAAAATCATCAATAAGTTAAGAAGAAAACAAACGGTTATTCTATCAACGGTGGATTATTTTTTGAAGAAATAGACGATGACGCTCGTCTAGTAGTTCCAAAGGCGATGTGTTCACAGATAATCAAACATGCTCTCGAACGAGGTCATTCTCCATTGCTAAGACAAAGGCAATGTCAAAAGCAAAACTATCACATTCAAAACTTACAACCAAAGATAAAAAAATGTTTGTGCGTGGTCTTTTTCCAACTATATTTCTTCATGACCGGCAAAAGATTTTAGCATTTAAAAGCAAAAAACTTCAATTTAATTTATTTCTTACCACATTTTGCCGCAGCAGATCTAGCTTGTCGCATTTGAGCCTAGTAACCTCCATCCTTAGATTTTCATTTTCTGCGATCCCATCTTTACTTGTACACCTTGTAGTATCGTGGGTTTCCGCAGAACTCATAGATTCTAGACCTGTATCGCTATCAGGATACACGGCCTGATCAAGCTCAAGCTCACTGTTGAGCGAACTGTCATCGCTCTCCGAGATTACTCGTTGCGTCACTTCCGTCGTGGTTTTCTCTTGCGTACGCAAATTTTCGTGCATTAAACGCTGCATCGTCGCCGATGGCGCTGGGGTTTTGTCGATGACAGTGACATCACTGTCAAGACAGACGACACTTGCACCCTGGGATTCTCTGCGGTCATATTCATCTTGCTGCAACGTCACCAAGCTACTGTCTTGATTGTCGGTGTTGGATAGGCTACTATCCTGGCTGCCAAGACTACCACGTTCAGAGTCTCTTCTCAAGGTTAGATCCGGCGAGCCGAGGGGACTGGACGGTTCCACCGAGCGCTTGCTGCCACTCACCTTAATGTAGTTATAGTTATCAATTAATCTTACTTATATGTTACAATTCATAATCCATAATTAAGAGGGTTTTTTATTTTGTTGTGTTGATTTTTAAATTTTTCGAAATTTTTTTTTTTAGAAAGTACATAAATTATATTTTTCAAAATTACTGTTTATCTTTTATTTATTAATGTTTACAAATTAAATAAAAATCTTAATAATTTGATTCTTTACATTTTTTGAGGTTTAAAAAAGATAGAATAAAAACCGACCTTTTTTTAAGACTACAAATGCCATTTATTGGGCAAAATAAAAAAATTTGTTTCTAATAGCCACAAGTGCTTTAAAAATAACATTTGAGTTTTAAATTTCAGTTTATCAGGAAATCCATTACTAATAAGTTATATAGGAGTCAAATGGATTTATTATCGACTGATTATTTACATTTTTTACAAAACAAAAATAGGAAATTATACAATAATATATAAAGAACAAGAAGTGATTATAAAAAGTATTTACTTTCTTTAAAAAATTCTTAAAATCTTTTTAAAAAATCGATGCAACAATTCCCTTAAATTTATAATTTAATTTACACGCACGCATCCACGCATGCACGCATACGCATATATCATTCTATATTTTATTGTTTCCTGCACGATTACTTTTTTTTTTTTAAGTAATCAATCATACTCAATTATTAAAATAAAACTTTATTTTATAATGTAATGGTCTATCATTTATTTTTATTTCACTTACCTTCGTAACAGTCGATTGTCGATTGCTCGGAGGACTGGACTCCGTCTGCTGGCCTTTCTTGGCTAACTGCTGCGGCACGCTCTCTGTTGACGCATTTCTCACACGGGAGATCAGCGCTTTGCGTACCGTGTCGATGAACCGTGAACCGCCACTACTTCCTGACGCTGATACGTCGTTCGTTGTTGGACTTACCGGACAAACGTTTAAGCCGGAATTTCCTAGGCCAAGTGGACCACCAAGAAATTCTGCCGTTTTGGTCTGTAATTCTTCTGTTAGAGATTCTAACAAAGCTGATCTAGTTCGCAACTGAAAATCATACAGTTAATTTGTTTTTCAGCACATTCTAACGTCTTTTTCAGAACTTATCGGGATAGTAAGCCTATCCCACATAACATGTAATATCAATAATATTACAAATTATAATAAAATTATTATAGAAATCTTATAGAAATATTGTATTGCAGTATATTACAATATAATACTTTGTAATATTTGTATTATTTAGCAATATGATAGATGATTTTAAAATATTACTGGAATATAATATAAATATTACAACACAAAATATCATACAAAATATGCAATATTACAACAATATTGTACAAATGTTACAATATGGCATAGCAGTACATAGCACAGCCAACAGATGGACACGCGTTTCTGATTCCCTAATTAACAAACTACACGAAGACACAGCATTATGAAATCTCTCAACTATATTCTAATGCAATGATAATAAAATGTTTCTTTTTTTAACGAATTCCCAAAATTGAGCTACGAGATAAAAATAAATAAATTATGTACAATAATACAACTAAAATATTTAACTTTAATAACTGTATTAATTGTAATATTTAAAGTTTGATAACAAGACTCGATATATGCAATCGCAATTATCTAAAAAAATCGGTCAATGACGAGTAATACTAATAGAAAAGAGTAGACTTGATTTTTCAAGATTAAAAATATGAGTCTGTTATTCTCTAACTATTAATGTTGCTAGTCATTAACCATTGTTTTAAGATAATTGTAATACATTTGTAATATAAAAATATTAAAATGATTTAATTCCTCGTAGTATTGCATAAATATTACACTCATACAACTGTGATATGACTTTGTAATATTCCAGCAACATTGATGCTATTTCACTGTAATATTGCTATGAAAAAATAATGCTATGACGTCATTTACGTAAGAGTGAATATTCTCTGAATTCTCTCATTTTGTAAGACAATTAAAGCATCAAGACAAAGAAATGACTTACCTCCAATTTGGAAAATTTCTCGGCTTTATAAGCAGCATTTTCGGCATTGACAAGTTTCGTGAGCAGGAACTCTTTAAATTCGACGCCTCTAAGAAAAACTGCTGGCGTCGGTAAAGTCGGTCCGAACCAAGGAACGTCATCGCGCGCCGTCACACTGACTTTGTACCTTAAAATTCAATGTCACTGTGTTATCCATTGCTTCTTAAGAGACGATAATTAATTGAACAAATGTGAACAGTTTCCGTGATCGAGATATTCGAATGCACGATCCGATAATGAACTGTTTATTAGATTTAAGTTTCGCAGAGTAAGAGGCGCATAAACAAAAAGTAATTAAGAATCTAAGAATATACCTCGTATTAGGAGTGCAGGGGTCGATGACTTGCACAACGATGAAGGCGTGCAAGAAGTGACTGGCAATCATGTCCGGACTGAAGGGAGTCGGTTCCTCTTGAAATATGATGGCAACGATGTCATTGCCGATATGCCGTTTGCGTTGCAGCTGCTGTGAATCACCCGGGCTATACGGTAACAACGATGCTACGTGAAACAACACCTCCCGGCCCCGAAACACCTCATACACCGCTGAATCGCCGGTCTGACCATGCCGAGTATCCAATCCACCACGATAACTGAAACACCCAGCAAATCAGAAAATAATATTGAAAATATAATAAATAATAGAGAAGAGCAAAAATGAAACAAATAGTATGAATAATTGTGAAATATTTTTACAATTTACTTCGTTTTATAATCGGTTTCTCTTGTAATTTAACTATTTCATATAAATTTATAAAATGATATAATTTTTAATCCAAATTTATGTAAAAAATTGTGTACATAGCAACGGCATTTCATACAATTCTTTAATAAAATCTAAATATCAAATAGAGAATTATGATCTTTACAATAGAATAAACACGACTTCTTTACATTTTTTTCATTTTTTTCACAGAAAACTTTCGAAGTTAAGTTCCGTCTAAATATATGTATACGATCTCTTAATTTATGTTTAATATTATGAAAATTAGTTAATTTAAAAATACGGAATTTTCTTTCCTCTTTTGAACAATTTCATATTTTTTATATGTGTTATTATTCTTACGGGAATGCGATATGAATTCTCAAGAACATGAAGGTGTCAAATGTGTTACACAAATTAATCATAAATACGAAAAGACATGGAAAAACTGCAAAAAGATATATATGAGACATAATGCAATAAAGAATTAAGAAGCTTTACCCTTTGTGATCTTTGAGATCGATTTTTTGACCAAGCAGATCGAGGAACTCCTGAAAGGCTGGGGTGATCTGTCGATTGCCGAAGAGCTGCTCCTCGGTGAGTTGACCAGCTCGCTGATGAAGAACGCCGAATTTAAACCTGGACACTAAGGCATGCTCGTCGTATCGGGCTATCAGAGTACCGGCGCCAGGACACATGACAGGCATCAGCGGATTCACGTTCAAAGACTCATTGATCACCTGCGAGAAAAATATTCTTAATTATGAAGCTGACTTGCCTAAGTAATTTTTCCTCAAAGAAGAATATTAAAAAAAAAGACCGATTTTACCTAAACAGGTACTTATAAATAAAAAAAATAATTGTTTGCCAGTAAATTTTGATCTCTTGGATACGATAAAGCGATTAAAAAATTTATTTAGGGAGGAGGGATTGATTGCTTTGTTATTCTCTTTCAGTGCCGCATTAACTTGTTTTACGCATAGACTGATATATTTTGAATGCCCATTTATAAGATATGATATCACCTCAGTAAAATTTTTTCAAAAGTTATATTAGATCAAAAATTGCTAAAATCATTATTTACACATTTTATATTCCTCCTTTCTTATTAAGTGACCATCAAATTAAAAATTCATGGCTTTAAAAATTGATTTTCTCAAGATCTTGTTTTACAAAATCCATTCTTTATTTATGTCAAATTCGATTTATGTATAAAAATTGTTTTAAATATTTTTTTCATTTTTTAATATTTTTAATGCTTAACTGAAAAGAAAATTTTTTTCCTAGAATTTGTTGTCTCTAAAAATGTTCCGTTCTAAGCTATAGCCCATTTAACCTATGCCTTATTACTTATGCTATACGTTTTTTGTTATTATCACGAAGGATTTTTCTTCGAAGGCTAAAAAAATTTAGGAAAATTTTCAGGATAGGAAAATATAAATATAAAGACTTACAGTATTAGATTGATGCGAAAATAATTACATTTTTTATTATTTTAACTTTGCTTTGGAATAAATTTTTATTTAGCTCTGTTTACATAATATACTACATTAAAGTGCACAATTTGCTCGACTAATTTATGTTAAGAGTTTGTTACTTATCCACTTTTTTTTTTAAATCAAATTTTTGCAACAAAAAACTTTTAAAGATTTTAAAATACGGAGTTTTAAAGCTAAAGAGTCATACTTTCAAAAAAAAATTATAGTATTGTCGTTTCTTTTTAAAAGTATAATTATATAACAAGAAAAAATGAAGTATTTTTGAGTGTCTAAAAATTCACTTAAAAAAAAATCAGATTTTTGTAAAAAAAATTGTCAAGAATTTTACAATATGACATTTTAAAACTGAAAAGTCATGCTTTCAAAAAAATTATAGCATTATCATTCTTTTGAAAAAGTATAATTATGTAACAAGAAGAATATGAGGTATTTTTGATTAACTAAAGGTGACTAAAATTAAAAATTGATGTGTTCCATAATATATTTTGGATCCCGTGCAAAAGCCTTCTTCTCGACAACACTATACAGTATTCCAACTTTAGGCAGAGATATATGCGAGTAACACGCAAACGGACCTATTCGAACATGTTTTGTCTCGGAAATTTTTACATAAAGCAAAAAAGTTATACACTATATGAGTCTTATTGACTCCAACAAAACTTGCTGCTATGCCGTTCGAACTCTAGTTCACTAAAAAAGATGATCAATCATATCAATAGAAAGAGGAAACTTTAAACTTTTTTTACACTCTGGCCCGAATCTCTTATCTCATTTCGTCTTCACACAGCAAGCGATCGAAATTTGATAAAGGGTCTCTCAGACCCACTAATGTGTTTAAGAGTTAAAAATGAGAAAAAGGATATTTTCGATTCTTCGCGGTTTCAAGCCTCTTGTCTCTCTTACAAACCAATGTTGATCTGTAAATTCATTGACGATTCATTGACCAAAATGCTTAGTTGATATTGTAAGAAGTTTCCGCTATTTCACTTCCCGTTTTGAAGTTCAATAAAACTGCTCGAATTTCCCTTTGTTCTATCATTAATTTGACAACTCAAGATAAACAAAAATAAACAATGAAAAAAAACTATTATAGAAACGTTATTCACTCAGGCTGCATTCGTGGAATACGCTATCCGCGATATTGCATCATTTTATTCTTATTTTATGTCTACAACTGATAAAAATGGAATAGCGCCAATAGCGCGCTTCGTAAACGCAGCCTCATAGTACTGAAAATCTATAGTATATGTAACGTGAACTATTTAATATTTTTAATATTTGCATTGAACTTTTAGGAAGGCAATCTATATAAATTAATAAAGCGAATTTTGGCACTTCAAAATGATACATTACATGAAGATAATTAAATATTTATTCCAAAATAAGTATCAATGTGTATAAAATAATAAAAACCATAATTATTTTTGAATCAACCTAATATTTTTTAGGAATCATATTGATTTATAATACATCAATTTTTTATTATAAATATTTATAACTTGAAAACATTTCCAGATTTCATCGTGTCTATATTGTTGCTGGCATGTTGCTCGTAATCATATCATGTGTTATTATTAGAAGTGCAGTATAATTCGCACTTGTTGCCAAATTGATGAATAGACGATATGAAAACTTTAGAGAGCTCGTATATGTCAGCAACATGCCGATTTTTAAAACCGTCATCATCAAAATTTCGGCTTTTTATGTTACTATAATAACTTACAGGATCATAAAATACTGTCATATTGTTAACAATGTGAAGTAATATTGACAAAAGAAAATCGTGCAAATTTCATTCTCGCTTTCCAAAAATTTGTTTTTAGTAGAAAGAACTCGTGAATATATACCTAAATGATTGGTTTTTATTTCCTGAATTATTTAAGCGAATCATGTTTTTATCAGTATATTAAGCCTAGCTCGCTATCTTTATTTTTGGTTACCTTCCTCGTCATTGGTTTGTGGAACCCTGTAACTTTGTCATACTATACAGGGTGATTCAGAACGACCCATGTGTCCCTGTAAAGACGTGTTCTTGGATAAATTCTGAGACGATTTTTCCTGTACGAAAATTTTGTCCGACGCTTACTTTTTGAATAATAAGAGGATAAAGTTAGCAAATCACGGGCCGTGTACACATGGTAGACAAAGACGGCGCAACTCACCGTCCGACGCGGGCGCTTACCCGTATCGGACGGTGAGTTGCGCCGTCTTTGTCTACCATGTGTACACGGCCCGTGATTTGCTAACTTTATCCTCTTATTATTCAAAAAGTAAGCGTCGAACAAAATTTTAGTATAGGAAAAATCGTCTCAGAATTTATCCAAGAACACGTCTTTACAGGGACACATGGGTCGTTTTGAATCACCCTGTATAGAAAGCATTTTTTAACTCATAGTATGTAAAATCCTCAGAGTCAAATAAAGATGATAAACGAGATTCGAATCAAAAATATTTAATTATCAAGTAATTATAATTGTTTTAAAAAAATTGTATTGCCAAAATTTGCAAAAAATGAGTATTTTGATTTAAAAAATTTTTAATTTTTTAATTTTATCTTGAAGCAAAAAGACTAAGTGGGGTTTTTAATTGCCTCTTCAAACTAACAAAAAAAAAAAAAAAAAAAAAAAAAAAAAACAATACGACATGAATCACTCCAAAAAGTTTAATTATTTAAAGTATCGAAAATCGACGTTTTTGAAAAATCAATAAATCATAATTTTACAATTAATGAACAAAATTTTCCTATCTGAAAAAATTCATGTTAAATCGATAGTCGCATCTCTCGAAATTTATTGTTGACGCCACAGATATCTATCTAACAACTAGATCGCTACCTTCGGCTGAATAGCTGTGTCCGGCAGGATATCCGGATTCGGCCATCTTACCCAACAAGAAAATGGCGCCTACGCGTAGATTAGGTTAGTGCGTATGTGTTTGACAAGTTTGACAACTAAACCGGTTAACCGCTGAGCACCGTTGAGCATATTAATTGCGATTATCGAGTGTGTTTTTTCGATATCGTGCCATAATGACAAGCAAGAGCGGCATTGGAGTGGCCATTTTGTTGTAGGTAACATGGCTGAAACCGGATATCCTTCCTGCCTCAATACTGTCATATGCTAATGCCACAGGTTAGCGATCTAGTTTAGTATAGATATCTGTGGTTGACGCTTTTCCGTAATGCTAATTGATTCTCCCGCTGTGCTTACTTCGTGAGCTGCTGTCATCGCGGAGATCGCGTTTTGACAGTTACGTGTATAAAGGGTTAATGTGTGTAAATTGTAAATTGTATAATAGCAAAAGTAAATTGTATAATAGCTGTGTAGCGCGCACATAGCGCGCACCTGTGTTGCTAATATTATTTAAACAATATGGTACAACTGGTAGATAAAGAGTTGTAATTAATCAATATTATTATTGTACATATAATTAAGAAGTACAGACTCTGGAGAGAGTTCCAAAAATTTCACAGAGTGTTTGCACGCATTAGTATGCAAAGGGGAAAAGAATATTACAATGCATGTAATGCGTATACATTATACTAAAATAATTTTTTTAATTCTACAATTTCATGTACTTACTCTTCTAATATTTGTAACTCAGCAAACGTATATTTAATAAAAAATAAAAGAGTATTCAGAACGTCGCAAACTTATGAGTTAGTCATGAATACTAGATACTAGTGTGCCAGATGAATACGTCTAATTCGAATAAATGAATGAATATTGAGTATGAGTACGAGAATGAATACAAGTTTTTTTTATATTTATAGGAAATAGATAAATATGTTTTTATTTGATTTGAATAATTACATTTACGAATATGATTGTGAATATTTTTGATTTCGCATTCACTTCCACTCTGCCCACTGTCAGGACGCGGCTCACGCGAAAATCGAATTAATGCGACGTATTTTTATGACGAAAGGTTATTTATTTTACTACTTTCATGCTAGAATCTGTTTGATTAGTTTTACTATTCTGCTTAAAATTTGAATTTGGATACAGGATCACGAAGATGCTTATCTTATTCTTAGCAGTATAGTACCTATATAGTACCTATATAGAACGTACATTTTTTTATAGTCCCGACTTACTTGTAAGCAAACATAATCGTTCTACTGCTGATACAGTACGTAAAATATTCTGCCTTCGAGCTTGATTAAAATTTGTAAAAAATGACTATACGAAAGAAAAAAAATGAACGTTGTCAATATTTTTGAGAGAAAAATAAAACAACATATTATGTCGTTTCTTATTGGACCTTTTTAGTTAATATTTTATATGAATTAATATAAAATTTATAAAATAAATTTGATAAATTTCATATTTATTAAATAATTAATAAAATATTCATAAATGAATATATTTGAAAACCTAAAACTTTGAATAAGTATATGAATGAATATTTTTTTAATGCGGAAATTGCGAATAAATAAATTCATAACCCAATTACGCATTTTACACATTCATCGGGTACCCTTTTTAAACTTTCGTGCACTCTCACTTTGATAACAATGCAAAAAAGAATGTCCCTGCAGACTTATCGCATCTATAGATAGGTAAAGTTTTTTTAAAATCTCAAACCAAATTTTTAAATTATATTACAAAAAAGTTATAGCAATGTAAAAAAATCGCATAGGATATGTCGTACCCATAGATGGCGATCTAGAGTTAATGCAAGTACAGTACGATGTTTAGTTTTCGAGAAATACTAGAAGGGGGTGCAGCTCTAAAACAGCTATATTAGTATTGGTGATTTTTTTTTATGTATTCTGGCTTCGTGTAATGACTGTGTTACAAAATCGACGAATATGCGGCGGGCAGTTCGAATAGATTGTGAAAATTCACTCAAGATTGTAAAAATTCACGCAAAAATTATTATTGGGTATCGAAATCTGCTATGCAGACCGATATAGAATTTCTCATCTTTATGTTAAATATAAAGCAAGTTGTTAGCATAAGCAATCACAGATTTGCGCGATTTTGCTTAGACATGTTTTGTTATAAGGACACGTGCGGATACGTAATCGACACACAATTATGAAAAAGCGAGGCAAGGTCTTTCCTGTGTTTTATCACATCGACACGCCTCCTTATCTTCCTCTTTTTCGCCATTTTTCTTTCTCTTTCTCTCGCTTTCTCGCGATCGCGCACGTAACAACCGAGAGAGATAAAGCATGCACATACGGCGTTAAATTATTCAGCGCGTTTATGCATTTTTTTGCGCGCATAGCAATACACCCGTGAAATATGGGACCCAAGGCCGGATATAGCATTTCTATCGCCCGAGGGTAACGAATTTTTAACAGTCGCTATATGAAATGTTTTATGCATTTTTCGAAAGTGCTCGAGTTTTCTATCAATATTTCTGCAGTTTCACATGATCTACAAACCTTTATAGCCAGCACGAGAAATGGTATGACATGTAGATATGCGAAAAAAAGATAAAATAAAAAATAAGATCATTTTACTACTATATGTATATTTGAATCGATTTAAAAATACACAAGTTTACAATAGATAATAATAATAATTGTTCTTTTAAATTTTTACTTTTTGCTCAATTTTTCTCTAATTTTTATTTTTCAATTGTAACACGAAGAGAATTTTGTATCTTAGAATTTACTCTCAAAATCACGGTTGGAGCAACATGGATTTTGAAGAATTTTACTGTAATTTTACTAAAATTTAATAAAACGTTTAGTAAAATTTCACTAAAATTTAGTACAATGTAATTAAATTTAATCAAATTTTATTAAAAGTATAATAAAATTGTTCTAAGTTGTTTTACGACTACTCACAATTTTGAAAGAGTGATTTCTAACAGAAAATTCTCCGCGCGCGCGTGCGTGTGCGTGTGTGTGGGTGTGTGTGTGTGTGTGCGCGCGCGCACGCGTGTGAATTTAATTTGGTAAAAATTTATGTATAAGTTCGAAAACACTTTGAATCTATTTGTGACGATTATTCCTTTCATCGTGCTTTATTTGTGTATGTGCGCCATGTTAAAAAAAAGTAACATGCAATTAGATTGCTCATCTAATTGTAAGTATAATTAATAATTTAAACGTTCGATGATGTCGTATCGTCCTTCTAGACGGAATTCTCATCGTCAAACTCACTTCTCGTTACGAGAAATCCGATTGCATACGCGAGTAACTGTTTGATCTTAAAACAACTTCAAAAAACCGGGTCTGTGAGCGTCTATTTTGCTCGTATTAATATCGTTCTTCGTAAACACAACGCGACTGTTGTCTCAGGCGTTTCTTATTATCTCTTCAAACACATAGGTAATCGAGTATGCCTGTCTCGAGTGCGCCACCCAGTACAAGCGGCGCGTCTTCAATACGTAAACAGCGCATGATAAATCGCACAATAGCTCAAAGAAGACCATGTATGGTTTTTTATGTCGCCAGTTTAAAAAATGGAAGGCGGCGTCACTCTAAAGGAAACTGTATACTGTCACGTAATTGATTTCAGAATGCGATAGTTTTATCCGGAAAAATTCTCGAACATTAAAAAATAAAACGGTTTTTTTCTTGCCTCATTTTTCCGTTTTCGTTTTGGTTTGTAAAATAACGTCATCTTTAGTGTCTCCTACATCAATGGATTTCGTTCACATTTAAGAGTTCTCTAACAAGTAATTCATCACTAAAGTCTGCTGCTATTATCATAGTCGTATTTTTTCATATTTTTCAGAAAATATGAAAAAATGTTTCCGTCAATTTTATTTTTCCGGAACAATTTAAAATATTAGTACCTCGTTATTATTAGTACAGGTATAATCAGGTATAATAAGGTACATTTTTTCACATGTTTCGCAAAAAAAAGAAAACTCTTTTTCCTAGATTTTATTTTCCTAAGAAATTAAGAACATCGAAATATTTTACCAAAAATACATATAATGCAAATAAATATTTTAAAAATACTTTACAATTGTTTTCTTTAATCAGTAACAACTTAAATATTGTTATAACAATTTCCAAGAAGCAAGTCTACTTGCGCTTTAATCTGAATTTCATTGCGTGACGTTGACTAGAAAGAATTATTGCGGGTGAATACCATCGCCCTTACCTTGACCATTTTCGTCGGTGTAGGATTCGAGCTGAGATTCACAGCTGGCACCAGCTCATGCGTCGAACCCGCCCGGAGTCGCAGCAACACTCGCCAGTGTTCCTGTCCGGCAACCGTCTCAGCCTTCACCGAGACCAGAACCGGGCCGTTCTCACCGTCCCTTCCCACGAGATTTACGTGTTCCTGCGGAAAAAGAAGTCGAGCCGATAAGACGACACGTTTCAACGTTGAGGCAACTACGTGCAGATAATTAGTCACAATTTCCGGTTCCTCAGCAGAAACTGCGACGTTAATATTTCTTTGAAGAATTCGTCGAAAATTTTGAAGAGATAAGAAAATCGTGGGAAAAACGCGTACAGAGCAATGTTCGAGAATACGAAACAGTTTGGCGGATTGATAAAAAAAATTTCATCTTTTATTCGTGATAAGGTTTCTCCAACACCAGCTTTCTGATAAGCCAGAAGTTAATCAAGATTTTAACGTATTTTCGAATATCGAGAGAAATAACAATAATATAAATGATACCCAGCTAACAAGACAACGCCGAAATACCGTGAAAAACACATAATTTTTAGTGAAAATGACGACATGTAACTTAAATGGAACGTAATTCCGACGTGATTTTTGATACTAAAATGATACGTCATTACTATTATGTCAAAATGGCGTATCGTCAATGACGAATACATGCGACCATGTTTTGGTCGCATATATCTAAATATTGGAGCTATTCTTTTTATCTAAACTGGCTGCATTAATTCATTGTTTATCGTGCTCTCTTGACACCGGGAGAAGAAAGATGAACTAATACAGCCAGTTGAAAATGTAAAGAAATATTTAGAAAATTAACCTAGACAAAAATTATTGAGCACAAACAATAAGAACTGCTTTCGACCGGTAATGCCTTATTCACTCTTTCAATTTATTATTACAATTCCCGGTCTTATTAGGATTACTTGTATTGCACATTTATGTTAATTTTTATTTAATTTTATAAAAAAATATATTATTTTAAACATTGTATACTCTTTGAATAACATGATACATATTAAAACACAATTATATTGTCTTCTATCTTGTTTCTTCTAACTTAATTATAGCAGTAACTCCTTATCCATATAATAATCTTTGCTTTAATAGATAAGTAGTAAGCCGTTGATCAATCACAATCGTTTATTATTGTATGATTTTCTAATAAACAACCGTAGTTAGCCAGTTTGCTTATTTTTTACGCTTAAAGGCTGTAGACATTTCTCGAAATGTTTAATCTCTTGTCCACAATTTTAAGTCGTAAGAAGGTAGCGCGGAGCTGGTGCGATATCGGCAACCTTACCCTACTTATTAAAAGTAATATCATTGTAACTTCAGTTGTGCTAGATCTTTCTTTTAAATTTGTCACGAAAACTTTTTAAAAAATATTATTATTATATACAAAAAGTGTGCGTTGCGTGTATAGTATATAAAAGGATATAAAAAGGATATAAAAAGTGCATTAGTTGACGGATGCGCGGGACGCAATTGACATGATGATGCGACGTGCGTTAAACAATTACGGTAGTTCACGCGTTCCGGATTCAGTTAAGCGTTACGAAATTGCTGTGCGAGTAAAATAAGTATGCACGCGAGCGCGACTGCGGCCCTGAGCGCACCGTGTTACGCAGCAACGCGTCTGTGCACTTTTGCAAACTGTAGTTAGCGCGTTTTGTTGTACACACGGTGTATTCCTCGCGCGAAAGACACCGTATCGAGGACAATATATTACGCAAACGGCGAGTTTATTAGCAGGTTTCGTTCGATTAGCAGCTTTTCGTCGCAGCCTCATTTCAAACGCGACGTACGTGAAATGAAAGAGGATAAATTCACGTCGGTTCTCCTTCTTTGATATATCCGTATTCTCGTAATCACAAAAGCGAATTGCGTTCATTCTTCGAACAAATCGCGAAATGAAATAGTCTCAATCCAAAGATATTATCTAGATATTATCAGAGTTACAGAGAAAGAAGTTTTATTAAAGTAGAGAAAAGACGGCGATCGCGAGTACTATTATATCTCATATAATTTGCAACTAATTCTAAGAGCAACCGTTAAAATTACTTCGTTACAGTCTATTTGGACGTTTTAAGATGGTTATTAGTCATAAGTGTTCACTGCGTTTGTATAAAAGCTGAATTACAGTTTTGCAGGTAGCAGCGGTTTTATAACAGTATATACTCTCTGCGTAATTTTAAAAGTTAGATATTAATTTTTTAAGCTTAGTCGAGTTTGAAGGCCTCGAATGTGAAGGCCTTCAAATAATGTAATTGAAATTAATGTGTACGATAATTTGCAATATGAATTCATACATCATTGCATTACAAGCGTAAGATTGCGACTTTACAACCTCATAGTGGATATTACATAATGCTTAATAGCAGCAAAGAAATTATTCTAAAACGTTATTTTTTAAACCAAAAAAATTATTTTAAAAAATTTTGTTTAAGTAAAATATATTTTATAAAATGCTCACCTTGTTTTATAACACTTATTAATGTGTAAAATCTACAGAGGATCATTAGTTTATAATTTTTTATAATTAAAAATGCTTTTTATGACATTAGTAGTTGTTAAGTTTCCATGACCTCTCTGCTATCTCACATATGCATCCCATTTTTGTCTCTTTAGTAAAATATAAATTACGTTCGTTTTGTAAACTCAAACTGTGAACTTCTATCTATAGAGTGATTGGTAGAATTATGATTAACAAACTGATATTGATAAGAATTATGGCGCATTAATATTTACAGTTATTTTAGAAAAGCAAAATCATATAGTGCACCACCCACTTTCTTTCGCTACATCAAAATTTCATCAGATGTAAATCGGAAAATAATTGATAGACTTTCAACCCTCAAAAAGAATTTTTTGTATCGGCTATAATTAATAAAATATACATAGTAAAACATGAGATATGAAAAAACTCTATATTTATTAGGCTTTTTGTAAAATTTAAATATGATTTAATTTTCATCTTTACTTCTAAATTTAAATTTATCAATTTTAGCATTAAATTGAAAGACGTCTATACGTGAAAGATTTATATGTTACATAAATTTTTGCAAAAATTTGAGTGTTTCTTTTTTTAATTTTGACATGCATATAGAAGAAACCGGGACAAATCGTTAGATGGGATAATTCGATAAATGGAAATATCTTTTTATGGGTACATATTAAAAATTTACTTTAAATACCGTAAACACGTCCTAATATAACGATGTTCCTAACAAAGTTTTGTTGGCAACGACGTCATATTGAAGTCGTAGTAGTGAAAAATGTGTTTTGCGACAGTCAAAATAATTTCTGATAGCCACCATTTCTTCGAAATTTAAGTGATATAAATAAGGTTCTTTTTGAAAACTTTGAATGTATCGTGTCCAGTTGAATGTATTTGAAACATTTTGTGTTCACTTTTTGCTGTGTGATGTCTATTTTTGTCAGTCATACGCAATAATACGCACAGTTGATGTCTGGGTTATTCGTAATACCGAACACCGGAGTTATTCGTTAATACTGATTGCAGCGCCTATGGGTAACCCTAACCTACGTTGGCTACATTACGATAGTCAACGTTACGCAGAGTTAAGTATTGAAGTAAACTGGAGTTCTTTATTGATTTAGTTCAAACTTGATAATATTGTGTATTTTAGTACATAAATATGAATAAAAAGTCGTCGCTCTTAAGCAAGTAAAAAGTTATGAAGCGTTAAAGAATAATACTTATAGGATTAGGAAATCTGTCACACTGATGGCATAAAAAGACATGCAAACGTGTATATTTGCATTTGTTTGTATACCTATATCCTTTTTTAAATAAAAGAAAGTTTTAATAACAGCTTTTTTACAGTCTTTCAATTTAAAACACAAATTTTGGGATATTCCCGGACTAGTTACAAATTACCCCGGGCTTGGGGCTATTCGAAATACTTGGCATTGGTCGACATTGTTACATGTACTTTAAAGCAAGTATATTTCCATTTTCTATCTACCGGCATTATGAAGGAGAAGGTTCAACCTTTCAAACCGTCCCATGTTTTTTTTTTTAATGAATATAAAACTCAGAAGAGACACAAAAGAAAAACAGGTCTAACAAATAGCCCTGGTGTCCCCCTATTGAATTCATTTTGAACTTATTAATTTTAACAGCGAATTTGTATTCAGCAACTTAAAAAAATTTTAAGTTTAAAGAAATATATAGTTGAAAACTGTTCAGTAAATCGTCAATGATGTAATTCACATTTCCGTAATAAACTCCATATTTAACCATGAATATTTTATTAATCATAATTGACATAAAAAATTCTTTCCAAGAGTTGAAAGTCAACATACATAACAATATACTTAATTTTGATTGCAATAAAACTTCTTTAACATGTCACATATCGTAGTTAATACGACAAAATAAGTGAAAAACTCCTTTTTGCAACTTTAATTGCGAATTTCTCAAAATTATTATAACGTGATGGAGCAATTTACAAACTGAATTTGCATTCGATACAAAAATACAGGAAATAATTAACGTCAGTTTCTTTCTGATGCTTTTTTTGTTTAATTGTTATATGTCCAGAAAATAATTACATATTTATACAATAAATAGTTTAAACATAAGAAATTGTTGTTTCCTAAGAAAAAATTCAACTTTTTGGACATGTCTAGTTTTTGTGAAAAAATCATTGTGTTAATTGTTGAACGTTGGTGGTCCAATGTCGAAACTTTTTGTGGCATGTTTAAGTGTTCTACATAATTATTTCTCTCACTGGTCCAACATAATTATTTTCAAATCTGAGTTTGGTCTATTTTAATAGATTAAAGCAAAACTGTTTTTTCCGTATACATATTTGAAGATGAGATATGATACATAAAACAAACGCATTACAGATTACAAAAAATTGCTATAGTATTACACGAATCTCCACGACAAAAACTGTCTAAATGAACGCCAACTATCGCTATCTTGTTTTACGTACAAACGTCAACTTTGAACTAAACTTATGCAAGTATGTTTATTTAATTCATCTGGGAAATGCGCGACCACACGATTCCGCACGTGTCCGTGGGGCTTCTTGACACGGGGGAAAGAAACGGTCCTTCGGACTTAGGTTCTTACGTTTCTCGAGTCTTTTACGGGTAGCCAGTGAGCATTTTCTATGTTTTACGAATACATATAGTTGGTGGGGCAACGGTGGCGACGAATAAAAACGGTGCATCGTCGTTGACCGTACATTGCACGCGAGAGCAAAAATGCCGGGAGAGGCTTAGAAAGACGCATGAAAGGTCGGGTCGCGCGCAGAATGGTGCACGGTAAAATGCATGCATGCACCGCTCCCTACCCCTCTAGTGTTTTACTAACCTTCGGATAGAAATGGTGGAGGGAGTTAGAAAGGGCAACGCGCCCGGAGTTCACAGGAGTTCATGCCATCGAGTTATTGTACGTACACTTATTACTACCACGACACTGTTATTATTGTTGTAATAACGCGCAATGCAGTATGATTATTAAATTATTAAATATGTATAATAATATCGGGCACGTTAACTGTCTAGTGCGAACTTCGATGAGATTAATTGCGAATTATAATTAAACTAGCTATTAAATTAATCGCAGATTGAGCTCGAAATTTATAGATCAGTCATAAATTACATCCATATATAGTTGCAGTAGGCTCCAAAAGATTCGTTGATATGTTGATTAAATTTAAGAGTGTATTCTATTTTGTTAGATTCTAAAAAGGCTACTTTCAAGAATTTTTTTAGAAAAATTTATTGAAATAATTAAGATGCAACTTTCCTAGAAAGATTTATTGATTTTTATAAATTATGTAGTATTCTTTAATATCGCAGTAAACGATGTATAGATGGTGTTAAAATGGGGACTTTTCAAAATTATTTTTATTTTATTTGATCCTACTTTAATTTTTGAAAGCTCGCTAGTTTAAATTGTTAATTTTTAATATTGGGTAGCCGTTCAGTGTAAACGTTTACTGAACGGCTAACTAACAGTTGAATGTGAATTGCTTTTTACTTTCAGATCTAACCAATCATATTAAATTGCTACTTGGTCGCTCAATGAGCAATTATAGTACTGAATGCATCCAATGAATATAATTCAATCACTGCATCAACTCATAAACATTTCAAGAAAGTTTTTTGTTTTTATATTTTATGTTAAGAGGATGTTAAAATCGTTGGTTTACCGACTAAACAACGATTTATATACGTCCAATTTATAATACATGAATGTATGATTTACAAAACATTAATACGTAACTACATACTACTATAACGTCGCGTGCGTATAATTGACAAATTTTCAGACACTCTAATTTTTCATATTTAGGTATCCAAGATTAATTCTAAGAATTTAAAGTTGCTTTCTCGTATACATACTTAAAATCTTATTCTTGTTATACGAATGGACTGTAAAATTCTTGTACAAAACAAATATTGATAAACGTTGACAGTTGAATGAAATCTCACCTGATATCTTGCATCGCTGATCAGCTAATTTAATATAAACTTTTCTGATTAGTACACCAAAAAATTTTAAGGCAATGACTGCTCTAAGTGAAATGTATGTGTTATCGTACCGTGCACTAACGAGATTTTCTTCAACAGCTGTAGATTAAAGTTGAAGTAAAGTTGGTAAAAAAAATCTGAATTTTTTAAATTTTATTCGTTTTCAGCATAAAGTAAACTGGCTTGAGTTGGTTTTTATACTTTAGAGTAAGGTTACCAAAATCGCACCACTTTTGACGTAAAAACTTATAATTAAGAAATTACGAGGAACATTTTTAATTTTCTTACATCATAATAAAGTATATTTCTCCTTTTATATTTTTTTTTTAGAATTTTATATATTGTCATAAATTTTTTAATGACAATTTTTAAGAAGCCTTCAAATAGTGGGATTTAGGCAAGTAGTCTCCAGAATAGCACCACAGGTTAATATTACTCTTCCTGGGGTAAAGCGACACTTTTTTTGTTAGACTTAGATTCTTTCTTTTCCAGCAAAAATGTGTTAGATAAGCATAATTTTATTAATATTGGAAATAAATATCGTAAAATAAATATAATCTCCTTCAATGTTATCATTTCGATAGTTTTTCAATAATATTGCAATAATATTGCTACATTACGGCAATATTGTTACAATCTATGCTCTGTATAATTATTATATTTGATTATATATATATATATATATATATATATAATCATATATATATATATATATATATATATATAATCATGATTAAAGCAATAGTGCGATTTAGGAAACTAAGACATGATGCGATTTAGGAGACTAAAGCATTTTGTAAAATTTTATTTATTTAATTTACAAATGAGAACACAAAGTTATTTAAACTTTGTTAATCTAATTTTAATAATGCTCTGATCATTACAAATTATCAAAATTTAGATTATTTATTTTACCTTTTTTGCAATCAAGCTACGAAATGTACAGGAAAGTTTTGATTTTTCTATAAATATTAATAATAACATTTCTATTGTTCAACATGTTGGGTTCAATGAAGGATAATAATGTTATGTTATATTCCAAATCATTTCACGAAGAGTGTACAAGTACTGTGGTTGAATTTATACGCGAAATGATGCAATTTAGAAGCCGGTGCGATATCGGCAACCTTACCCTAATTGTGGAAAAAGATTTTCGTTAAATAACGGTAATTATAGGGCAATTTTAACATCTCCTTAATCAATAGCTCTCAATCATTTCCATAAAGATATACAATTTCCGATTTAACGCCATTTATACGTCATCTACTAGATGGTTTGTGTTAATAAGCAACAACGTCATAATCTACAAAGATCAATAAATATTTCTACAAAAATTACATCTTAATTGCTTCAATACTTTTCTCTAAAATAATTCAGAAATACAAATTTTTCTTTTCGAAGCCAAAAACAATACGCATGATATATTTCTTGTATGTTTGATGTTTTTTTTTTATTCGTGGACTTGTAGACTTTATGCGTCTTTCTTTGCGCGTATTAGCTTATCGAAAGGTCTATATGTACGACTTGTTTCTTATCAAGAAATCTATGCTTTAAATGGTAAGGAAATATCGTCCAACTTGCCATTTTATTGACTTTAAGACGGCGCGCCCTCCTATTGTAAACAGCGAGCTTTTACTTTGCGCTCCGCCGTCTCTTTTGTTCTCCAACCTCTCGATTGATATCGTTAGCCGTTATGATCGGTTGAGAGGTGTATAGTGTATAACCGTTTGCGCTGTTACGGTTCGAATTACTTCGCGTACCGTTGTTATCTCCCGCAAGTAATCGGCTCTCTCTTCCACGTGTGCGACCTGGCTTCTTCTCTTTTCTTAACGCACGTACCAAACGGCATTATGACGGAGCATACGCCGGTAAATCGCGTAAAGGTGCGTCGTGTTCAACGCCACACTATTTTCTCGATGCGACGTAAGGGTATGAGCGCAAAGGAAGTAGGTTTTCTGCTTTCCAACAGCGCCAATCGACGTCAGGAATATAAAGAGGAAAGTCGCCAATACTAGCGTAGCCCTCCTAAACCGGCAAGCCTTCAAAAACTAAACATTGCACTGTATGAATACTGATAAAAACATGACCTGCTTAGATAATTTAAGAAATAAAAATTGATAGCGCAGGCATTTTTTTTTACATAAAATCTACCAAAAACAAATTTTTGAAAAACGAGAAAATAAAATTTGCACTATTTTCTTTTACAATTGCAAACTTTAAATAATAATGGGTATTAATAATATTATTAATAATATTAGAACATTTTGCAGGTTTGCAGCTTCTTGTTAAGTTTATATTTCTCTTTTTCATATTTTTTCTCGTAGCGTCGCGTCGTTTGGAACATAAAATCACTGTGCAGCGTAAACATTTTATATACCGGTACACAGTTTTGTGAAAAGAGACAATAACTACAAAATCTTCAACTACTGTTGACAGATGTTTCATGAATTTTTGCACATGTTCTTTAAAGTTGAAAAAATAGCGTCGGACACGATAGATAATAAGATGCAAACAAAATGTATAAAATGGGAAAATTCAATTCTAGCTTTTTAATTTTGTAAACTTTGTTGTTTAATACATAAAAATAGATTTTATTACTTAGGATCAATTTATTTTATAGTTAATTCCTAATTTACGAAGCTGTGTCTGAATTCCATTATTACTGCCTATTGTGTAAGTTTTTGGAGTCTAATTTCTCAGACGCTATTTTTGAGGTTATGTTGCAAAAACATTAACTATTACAAAATACGAACAAAACAATGTTGTAAAAACTACTACACCATCTGATAGAAGACACTTTATAGTTTATATTCATATTTTTAAAGTTTTATTTTTGTTCAAGAAATATCACCTATTAATATAAAAACAAATGCCAGTATTGGTGACTTTCGTCTATCAAATCAATAATTACAGACTCATAATATGTAAGCAATGATATAAAATCATTAAAGAATTTAGTAAACAACTTGCTTACATGAAAAAAATTTGCTTAGCTGCATCAAGAAACATATATTCATGTTTATTCAATAATAATTTTTATGAATTGTTGGGAAAAAATATCGAATAGAAAATAATAATATTTTCGAACCATGAATTAGAATTCTTTAGCACTGTTATCATTATATTATCAAAACAATCATATCGTTCTCTTTAGATGACTATTATAGTATTAAAATAAAAAGATATTTTGCGCTAAAAATTGAAGATTATCGGAAACTCTTTAAAGAAAATTTTATATTCTTGTCTATATCTATGAGACAAAGATTTGTTGATTCTATACTAATCTTTTTTTCTGCGTGCGCTTTCTAAATTTCAATCATCATAGAGACATCTTTTCTAATGTAGTAACTCTTATTCATAGTATTTTCATAAACTAATTTTAGGTGGATTTACACGCCGGCACATCTCATTTTGCGCAGATTAGAATAAAGCGTTACTTCATAAAATAAAGAATTTCGAACCGTTCACGTTGTAAATTAGAAAAATAAGCGCGATTCCCCCTTCCCCTCCCGAGCAAAAAGTAACACCGTCGGCTAACAATAGGCGGAACGGGAACTCATCCGTCGAGTCTTATCTAGAAAAACCTGCGCCGGAAGCGGAAAATAACGCGCTCTTTTTCTTACGAGCTACGCACGACTTAACTATTCGCTAATTAGCAGACCTTCCGAGCAGATATGTAACATTTCATAGTACTCGCAGTAAAACTTATTGTTAGTAATAATAGCGATATAATGAACGTTATGATTCTCTGACGCGTGATAATATAATTGCGAATACAATTGACACGTTTCGTGCCGCGCCAATTTTAGATAACTTTCTCACTATGCTGCGTGAATCATCGGTGACGTACGGCATTTCTGTTTGTACGGCATTTATTATATATTTGTTAAGTAAAATGCATTCCATAATGGATAAAAACTACAAAAATTATTGTTGTAAGAAAGCCCAATGTACCAATAAAGTAAATTGGAGTATTATGGCCATACGGAAAAGATGACCATAGTCTGTAATTACTCCAGTAAAGTGCTAAATAGTACATTTTTATAGTCATTCTAAAAGATAATATTTGCAGTATTTTATATGCGTATACTATTCGAAACAATCTTCTGAATATTATATAATACTTTTACTTTTGACTACCTGCAAAGTTTTGCTTGTGTCCTCTAAAAGTTGCTATAACGTCGAATAAATTACTATAAAGATATCATAATCAACGTTACTTTACTTATAATAAAGGAATCTAAATTGTAACATGACATATAATTTATGCTTTTATTTTCACTATTTATTTAAATACATTATGATCATCTTTTTCTTACAATTCGGCCAAGATGGCCCACTTTGTTTTTTTATACATTGTTTTTCTTTAAATTATAGAAATCTGTTTTTTTCCTTACTTTAAAAGAATTATAATTGTTATGTTATTATTGCAATATCAAATTTTAAAATTTTCATGTTACTATTGCACTATTATAATTATAACTAAGTCATATATAATTATATATATATATATATATATATATATATATATGTAAGATATATATACGTGTTTGTTCTAAATATATAAAATTATAAGTTTTATTTATCACTTTAGAAAATATTACATTCGTTTTTAACGTGCGTATAGCCAACTGTCCCATAATACTATGGCCATCTTTTCCTTAAAATTTTGATAAGATGGCCAATGTATATGTTATAATATTTTGTTAATATTTGATTTCTAATAAGTGTTTTCTCTTTAAATTTAAGAGTATTATTAATTTTAAGATTCAGTGAAGTGACATATCAAACATTATTAAAAAATAACAAAAATAAAAATACGTTTTTTTGCATTTTGAAAAACTATGGCCATCTTACCAGAGTTTACCCTATGTACTGTATCATATATAATAATTGGAGGATGTTTCAAAATCAGAGTCTATATTTTTAAATAATCTGAGTTATGGCACTAAGGGGTCGATTCTGTAACCTTAACGATGTCGTTATGGTAACGTTGCGCATATAAATGGGTAAAAAGTATAAAATTTTGTGCAAGAATCAAACGAGTCTAAAGATTATTTTTTTTTTTTTTTTAATGGATGCACAAAATTATCAATCAAAATCTAAAATGTTATTCTTATATCTATTATGTATCTGGAGAATTGATTACTGTATTTATATAAAGAAAAATATAAAAGAATCGTTAAGAGTAATATGTAAAATTTTATAAATAAAAAATGAAAAAATGATTGCTTTATATTTTCAAGTAATATTTCCTTTTTATTATTATTAGTGTTATAAAAAAAGTAAATGTAAAATATTATAAAATATATAGATAAAATCTAAATATAAAATTCCCCCAAGAAATAAACAAGTCCCGAGTTTTTTTTTTCTTTTAAACAAGTTCTCAATATTAATCAAAACCTAAAATTTTGATTATACCTATTACACGCACAAGAGAAAAATTAACATATTTACGCAATAAATAGTTAAAAAATGACAAGTTCTTTGTTTCCTGAAAATTTAACTTTTGGATTTGTTTAGTTTTTTGTAGGAAATTCTTCTATTGGCATTTAAATTCAATGACTTCGGGAATCCTTCGATTATACAGATCTGCGAGATTTTGTTTGAAAATTATAAACGGTTTCCTACGTCATTTTGTGCGCTGAACACGAATTTGGATGCACAAATTACCTTTTATCTCAGGTTTTTGAGATAAATGAAATAAAGCGACCTAAAAATGACGATTTTAGCTATATTCATAAAAATATTACAGAGAAAGCAAATTATTTCCAATATTTTAACCGATGGTCTCTTGTAGTACTATTCTTTCTCTTCAATTTTTGTTTGCTAACGTGTCGTTTTTTTTTCGCCAGAGTTACAAATTGTGAACTTTTGAAAGCATTGGAGTACAATCATTTAACAGATTGAAGCAATCGAGCACTATCATAGCTAAACCAAATATAAGTATTTGAAAGAATGCCGCTGATGTTAAATTTATCAGATTTACGAAATTCAAAATGGCGGATTTAATACGATGAATTCTCTAACTTTAAATTTTAATAATATATCCGTATATGCTATCAAAAAGTTTATAGTTCCGTTTATTTTTATAATCAAAATATTAAAAACAGTTTGAATGAAAAACCCAAGTAGTAGTTTACCAATGATTACCACGCGGCACGAAATGTATTAATAGTAACAACAGATAATGACAGCTTCGTTCGACAGAAGATTATTTCGTTATATATACTGTCGTTCATTCATTTGTTGTGCAACTTTAGCGATTTTGTAATCGCAGATTGCCGTCGTCGCCAGATCTGTTTCTCGCGTGTGCTTTTTGATCAAAAACTCTTTCTTTTATATACGAATCGCGTTTCTCGTTATTTCTGAGAGAAAACCTGGACGTCATGACGTTGATCCGACGGCGGAGAAGAAACGAAGGAAGGGAGCGAATCAAGAGGTGGAAGTGGGTGAAAAGAAGGCGGCAAAAGCGTGGAAGCAGTAGAAAATCGCGGATAGGGATCACGAAAACGACCGACGACGGATGAATATCAGAGCAGAAGGAGAAGAAGAGAAGGAAGAGGAGGAGGAGAGGATTCCCTCTTAGTTAGTTCCAGGCATCGGACTTTCGTGCGAGCTATGAGAACGTTCCCACTCCCACGTCCAAAGTGCTCTTTTCCTTTTCCTACGTGCCTCCTCTTTTCCTTTCCTCGCCGCGTGACTCTTCCTTTTCTTTCTTTCGTTATCTCCGTCTCCTCCATGCACGCGTCTTCCTTTACTTGCACACCTACGTACGTACGTATGTATGTACAACACCGGTTGAGCGATCGCGGTTCATCACGGTTCTTGCGCTCGAATATAGTTGCAGGGACGGAATTATGCCTGCGTAATACCCTGATCTTGATGACGAATTGGATAAAGTAAAGGGATCGTTCAAAAGAAAAAAAAAAAAAGAAAAAATTGTCGGAAGGTGTAAAAGTATACGAAGAGCTATGAAATATGCGATTGATATTTCCAAAGATTATTAAATCTCGGAGTACAGACACATTACTTTAAAGTAGAGACGCCTATAAATATCTACAGATGTTGACAAACATTCACGATTTTATCGCGCTTCTGTCACGCGTAAATTATCTAAACTGCCATATATCCTTCGTATATTCTATATTTAACTGAAGATCACAAAGATACAAGTGGGGTCTCGCTGGTATTTCGAACTTCCTTCCGTACGCGTTATATCACATCATCCAAAATTATTCTCGGCTGTTCATCTTTGTAAAAGGATCACATATTCTATAAATATAGAATGTTGGCGACAACGCAGGCATTGAAAAAAATCTCTTTTTTTTATTTATAGATATAAAAAAGACCGGCTTAGTGAATCTTTTTTTAGGTTTATCTTGTAACTTTTAGCGTTATTTTTATAATCCAGTAATAATTAACAAAATTCATTATTCAATTGATTCAATTCATAATTCTATTATGAATCAATTTCAATTTGATTCATTTAATTTATTAATTAATGTAATAGACATATGTCTACATTCCATACGAAATCGATCAGTCTTTGAACCTGATCATTTTTTATTCAGTTAATTTTTCGACCAAAAATGATTTTATCGGGTAGAGTCTGCACCAGTCACTGAATAATTACCAATAAATGACTATTTTAGAAAAGTATAAATATAATAAAACTTAAAAATAATAAATTACTAATTAATTGTAATTTTATCGTCAAATTTTCATAAAAATTTTATTAAAAGATTATTTTTTTATTTGAAAATGTAATTATATTAAAATTTCATTTTATGTGTTTATAGGTGACTAGTTCAAATTTTTATTTGTTCATCGACTCACTGATTCATTGATGCAGTGACCCTATGAGGTTTTAAAATGTTCATTACGTATAATAAATTTGTTAAAAAAATAAAATTAAAAAAATAAAATTTTTAACTGTAATTAATATTTGAAGGAGATTGAAGATTAAAACAAAAATTAAATTAAACATTTTTTTTAATTTTCTAAAAAATCGAAAAAGAATTATTTCATACATGAGTTTTCGTAGATGAATTAAGTGAGTTCAATACTCGGTGGATTTTAATGGTTTAAACCCATCTCATTAAACTCTGCAACAGAACAAAACTCACCCTGCCAACGAAGAAGCGGCGATAGCACTTGGCCGTGTCATCCTGGTCTATCCTGGGCTGCCAGGCTGGTTGGGCGGGTAACAATGCCCTGCCGGCAGAATCAAGGGTATGTCGATGATCGGTACCGTCGATCCAGTATCCGGACGGCGTGACGACTAAGGGCGGCTGGACACCAGTTGCGATTTGCTGTTGCAGAGCCGCTTCCATCAGCGCCCGGCCCAAGGGCGCGTCTCCCACCGGCGATGGCGACAGCGCTGAGGTGTGATTGCTGGGCGCACTACTCGGACTTGACGTTGTCCTGTCATCTCTCGGTGTCTGCAATAAAATAACGAGCAATTATTCATCTGAAATCTGATCAATTATTCGTGCGAAATATTGAGGTAAATATTGGAAGAAGTATTGTTACTGGCATGTTGTTCGCAATCATATCATGTGCTGGTATAGAATCACACCAAGTCCATATTTGTTGGCAAATTAATGCCGGCACAATATGACAACTTTGGATAGCAAATTTACCAGCAACTTGCTGACAATTTTGAAATCATCTAAACTTGTGCTGTTGCCATTATGTTGCCATAATAATTTATGGGATCACAAATACTGTTATGTTGCTGACAATGAAAGGTAATTTTTATATTGCCATCTTGCTGTTAAATTGTTGACAATACATACATATATGTATATATACATTGCTGCCTTCATGTCGGTATTCGAAATTATTGAAGAGAGCATCATAAGCCAACCAAACTTGTTTAAGTAAACTCGTCAAGTTAACCGAAACGTATACAAAGTGTCCGAAAAATCGCTCGTAGTATTTCGGGATTAGGAAGTCAAAAAGAAGAAAATAAAAAGCTGTATAAACATAGGTCCAGAATTAAGTCGTTTCCGAGTTATAGCCACTTTTTATGTTAAAAAATCATAATTTGTTTTTTATAATCACAATAATCATAATTTATTTTAGTTTTTAGAGAAATAATTTTATTTCAAACTGTTTTGACGATAAATTATGATTTTTTAAACATAAATGTAGCTGTAACTCGAAAACAACTCATTCCGGACCTTATATGTTTATATAACTTTTTTTTTTTCTTCTTTTTGGGTTCCGAATCAGTTTCCAAAATACTGCGGGAGATTTTCCGGACACCCTGTATATTCCGGTTAACTTGACAAGTATATACTTGACAACGTACAATATCTACGTGTATACAATATTTACGTATATATTTAACTGTGCAACTTTTAATCATCTAAAATCTAGATGTTTCGATAGACTTGCACAAACATGATTGTGCAAATGTGTGCAGCTTAAAAGTAATTATATGAAACATACCAAATAATTGCTCTTTAACTAAAATTAAAAATACAATAACAACAATGAAAAAAGCGATTAAGAAGCAACTGTTTTATAAGAATAGATTTTAAAGAAAATAAATGTAATTTGCTAAGTAAAAATTTGTAATTGCCTTTGTGTAATAGCATTATTACTACTAATAATTTAAGTTGAGTTATTATGGATGTATAAAAGGAGCAATTAGAGAACAATTCTTTTTTTGTATGTTTCAATATAATTACTTTTATTCGCAACGCCAACTTTCAATTGGTTTGGAGTTGCCACGTCGCTACGCACACTCTGGTTTACTTGAACAAGCCAGTGGAGGCTTAAATAAATCAAATGTTTTATTCATATTTCCTCAAGTCAAAATAACTGTGCAGTTTTGTCATCTATATCGACAGACTTGACAAACGTACTTGCGTACGGATACTTGACGAGTTTACTTGAACTTGTGTTCCCGGCTTTAGATACGTTTTGCTGTGTCTGGAAGCTTTCCATGAATTTTGTAATAAAACAATATTCAATATCAATAATGTTATTGTATTATTAATATTTAAACTATAATGTCAGTTCCTACAGAACGCTATTAAACGCTACTTGACATCCATAAAAGGCATTCTGAACTCATAGTACCTACGTATGCCATCTATCCCCGCCAAACATTATCATTCGTTAGAAACATGCAATGTGAAACGGTTGAAAAATTGTAACGGTTCTACAGACTGAGGTTTACCGTTTACATTACTTTTTCGCAGTATTAGGTATGTATGTATTTCTTCATCTACATCTTATTTACATATTTTAACTCTTATTTACTGATGTGATGTTATATTTTAATGTTAGGAAAATTTTTATGGTATAACTTTTTTAAAATTTTTTAGGATTTTTAAAATTTTGTCGAATGCGAGCGACGATTTTTGAAAATTAGCCTTTTTCGAACTTTGACCCTAAATAACTCTCGAACAGGAGCCAACGTTCGCTTTGTACCAAAAATTTTCTTTTTTTATTTTGAATGATATATTATAATAATGGAGGGTTCCATTTAAAATATGAGTTAGGGCCCCGCAAGAGCAACCGTTGAAAAAGGAACCGTTGAAAAAGGCAATCTTTATAATCCTCTTAAAAGTAAGCCTCTCAAAATGATCAAATATTTCACAGTTTTTCATCATTTTGAACTATTTCCGAAATATAACGGATATAAAGTTCTACAGACTTTAGAAACACCCTTCTAGATGGAATTTTTTGGAATAATCCTCACATTGAAACATCTATCTCCACCTCCCTTATTTACAAGTATTCAGTATAATACATTTTGAAAATATACATTTTTCATTGTAAAAAATTTAGAAGCAGCGAAAACATAATAGCGGTCTGTCAGACCGCTATTTATCAATAGTGTGATTTTTTCAAATGTAACAGTTTAAGAATTAAACACGAATTGGAAACACAAAATGCAGGTACTTCTAATCTCTCTCCGTTCACTAATTTATCTAAAGTCTAATTTCCATTCGTACAAGATATTTTGATCAGGGTTGGTAAAAATCATGTTTTAAACATGTTTAATTTTTAAGTAGATAGGTGATCAAAAGTTATGTAAGTAAGTAGGTAGGGTGCTGACAACATCCCAAAGAAATATTATTGTCATATTTTTCATTAGTATATTATGTTATATTTAAATTTACAGTTAAAACCTTAGGACTAACAAAGAAGATAAAGAAATGTAAGAAAAATAGACTTTAAAACTTATGGACAATACTTTCTATTTTTCTTTTCCAAAATAAAGTTTCTAATCCTGCATTTCTTCGTTGCCTGAGATGTTGTGGCCTAATTACTTACTTAAAGGTTAAATACATAATGTTTAAAATCATGTTTTAAAAATGTTTTAAACACATAACATATTATGTGTATAAAATATGTTTAAAATATGATTTGTCTTAATTCTGATTTTGATAGATATTGACATTGAAGAAGGTAACATTTTATTGCCATAATTATAAATTGAGGAATTTTCCTAGTATGTAATTAGAGAGAATACACTTTGTTAGAAAATAGCAAAGAATTTCCTTAATTTTAGTTCTTTAATTTTGTTTGTATTTAATAATTAAATGCTATCGTGTGCTCTCAATATCAATATTCAATACTATTATTAATCACGAAGGGAAAGTACGATACAGAACATCAATACTTCCACAGCCCGTTCATTAATTCATCCAAAATTTGATCTACATTCGTATGAGATATTTTGACGAGATTGACACACAAGAGAAATAAGATGCTGTCATAATTATAGATAGAGGAATTTTATTTTCTTAGTATGCAAATAGAATATTGTTTATTTAAAATGTTTAAAAAATGTCCTTAATTGTATTCCTTCAATTAAACACTATTGTTTCGTATTTAAGAATTAAATGCTACCTTACTCTTAATATCGACATTCAATATTATAATTAAACACGAATTTAATAAAAAAAAGTATAGTACCGATGTACCTCTATATTTATCTTGTCCTATTAATTAATTTAGTCAAAGTATGATCAGAATTAATTCATACGAGATGTTTCTGATAGATATTGACATACGAAAGAAGTGACACATTACTGTGTAATAATTATAGATTGAGAAATCTTACTTTCCTAATATACAGCTAGAAAATTGGTTGTTGAAGCAATTTCTTTAACTTTCTTATTGAATTTTAATTAATTATTTGTAGTAGTCTTAATCCGGGAATTTCTGTACATCAAACGGTTCTTTTCAGATACGTGCTACTGGGTTTTATTTCTTTTTAATTAATTAAATTATATACCACACACACACACACACACACACGCACGCACGCACGCACGCACGCACGCACGCACGCACGCTCGCACGCACGCACGCACGCACGCACGCACGCACGCACGCACGCACGCACGCACGCACGCACGCACGCACGCACGCACGCACACGCACGCACGCACGCACGCACGCACGCACGCACGCACGCACGCACGCACGCGCACGCACGCACGCGCACGCACGCACGCACGCACGCACGCACGCACGCACGCACGCACGCACGCACGCACGCACGCACGCACGCACGCACGCGCACGCACGCACGCACGCACGCACGCACGCACGCACGCACGCACGCACGCACGCACGCACGCACGCACGCACGCACGCACGCACGCACGCACGCACGCACGCACGCACGCACACGCACGCACGCACGCACGCACGCACGCACGCACGCACGCACGCACGCACGCACGCACGCAGCACGCACGCACGCACGCACGCACGCACGCACGCACGCACGCACGCACGCACACGCTCACGCACACGCACACGCACACGCATCTTTATAATTAGGTTAATTTAAATTTAATCACATTTTTGGTTGAAAAAAAATATATAGTATATACTTGAGTTGAACTAAATAACACAACTTTATGATATCATTATATTTCAAAGAGCAATTAAAAATACTACCACTTGAGTTAGATTAGGAAGATTTTTAAATAGAAATTCAAATATACACACACACACACACACACACATACACACACACACACACACACACACACACACACATACAGGGTGATTATTAATGACTGTTCCCACGTTTTACCATAGGAGCACGCATTTGTAATTTCTAATATAATATGCTAGAAATACGTATCCGTCGGTAAATCATGCTCCTATGGTAAAACATGGAAACAGTCATTAATAATCACCCTTTATATATATATATATATATATATATATATATATATATATATGGATAGATAGATAGATAGATAGATAGATTTGTGTGTGGTACAATAGCTTTTTATTCGAGAAACATACATACTTGGTTTCTATTTTCTTACCTATTTTAAAAAATAATTTTACAACTATATATTAGATTTGTAGTGGATTTCCTTAATTTTTTTGTCAATTAAATTTCTTTAATAACACTTTGCATTTAGCAATTAAATGCTATCTTGTATTCAATATCAATATTCGATAATATTGTTAATCACGAATCTGAGGGAGAAGCACAATACAGAACATCGATACTCCCACATCAAGTTCCTTCTGTTGATGTCATCGGGCGTTATTGACTTGTTTATCAGTCGCCAATGTTCGATTGCTCGTTTTCGTGGCCGGCGACGTTGATTGCCTCGTATTGCTCATATATACATCTCTCTTTCTCTCTATCCTTCGAGGCGAACACGATCGATCCCGGTAGGAAGAAGCGCGACCGAGAAGGAGTCCGCGCCGCGTGTCGTAAACGTCGTAGAGAGATCGAGGCGAGTAGGTCGAACGGTGCGGCAACGATTCTACACTGCGCTGGCGATAGCTGGAGAAACGGAAACGATATACATCCACGTGTCACCGTACACCGAGCGCACCCACGCAGAGATCCTGTGGACGCCAACCGGTCAGATATCGACTGTTACTCGATACGAGGTACTCAGTACTCGTCTCACGGCAAAGCGCAGCATTGGTAATGTATGTAACTCTAAGCGTCTCTCGCCTACGCGCGCGGAAACACGTCGAGTGGAATAATTAATAGCTTATTCGACGGGGCATTAATGTCCGCGTAATGTCGGTGACACTTAACGACAAATACGGCCGGTTTTATCTCGCTACAATGGTAGCGACGTGAAATGTCTCGTACTTTCTTTTTGCTTCAGATAACGATCTTCGATTATGTTCTAATAGAAGAAGAAAAGTGGCGTTCTCCACTCGCGATTAGTCGCGTGCAGTTAAGCGCTATCACTTTTGCCAAGTTAATGCGCATAGTGCAGATTTCTCCAGCTGCGTAAAATGCGGTCGCGCATAAAAGTGCGTTTTCTCTAGGTCTTCATTAGGGAAGATCGTGACCTACTCGTGTCGAGCGTGAACGATTATTTCGCGCCCAAGCATAATCTAAATCCAATTCCGAATTACTAACACGACGCTTAAACTTTTACGACTTTTTTTCACTTTTTATCTACTTCTCCTTTGAATTTAATTCGAGACGGGAGCTATAAATATCTTCTCAAGTATGCATTTGATATCAATTATTAGATGTACTTAAATCAATAAAATCGATTTTTTTTTTTATTACAAAAACGAGTAATCGTTTCTCATAAATTTTGGATGCTATAATCTACGATTTTATTTACCAATGTTGTATCACGCGTCACGATGTTGAGAAAGAACTCATTTTATACATAGATTTGGTCCCCTCGCGTGTAAAGATGACTAATAAAAATATGAGTATGTCAAACTGTAGAGCATAATAAGAATAGAATAAATTAGGATATTATAGCCATACGGAAAAGATGGAAGTAGTCTGTAATTTCTCTAATAAATTGCTAAATAGTGCATTTTTATAGTTGTTCTGAAGGCTATTATTATTCAATATTATTTGTAATTTATTGCGTACACTATTCGAAATAATCTTGTTCTGAAATTATATAATACTTTGAGTTTTGACTACCTGCAAAGTTTTACATGTGTCCTCTGGAAACCGTTATAACGTCGAATAAATTACAATTAAGCTACCATAATCAACGTTAAATATGTATATAATAAAGGAACTTAAATTATAACGTGATTTATAATTTATATTTTTATATATTTTTACTATTTATTTAAATACACTATGATCATCTTAATCTTACAATTCGGGCAAGATAGTCCGCTTTGTCTTTTCATACACTGTTTTCTTTTTTTTAATTTATAGAAATCTGTTTTTAAATGTCTGTTTTTAAATCTATTTTTAATTTTTAAAACGTGTACAGCTAACTGTCTCATATTACTACTATGGCTATTTTCCTTAAAAGTTTGATGAGATAGCCTTGATGTTATAATATTTTAATATTAGATTTCCAATACGTGTTTTCTCTTTAAATTCAATCATACTATTAACTTTAAGATTCAGTAAAGTGATATATCAAATAATATTAAAAAATAACAAAAATAAAAGTGTGTTTTTTTGAATTTTAAAAAACTATGGCCATCTTACCTTAGTCTACCCTATATTAAAACTGTATACATGCCAACAGCTACAACAACTGCGAATCAGTGTTCCGGCCTAATCAATGTAATATGTGAGGTATATTAATTTTGGCTACTTTTGCTTGCAGGATGCTTTAATCGACTAATGTTTTATTATGTAATTAAGAATATTTCTAGAACGTTTTTTCACCCCTTTCCGTTCTCTCTACAAGATTTATTTCTGCGTCCAGAACACCTCCTCGCAGTGACAACGGTAACAAACAAATGCTGCATATCTTTTGATGTAGTTTCTTTGAACATACTTTGGTTAAGACCCTGGGCGTATGTTATGCCGTCATAGCAGATATGGAATATAAAATATCTTCCCGAAGATATACTTTATATTAATAATATGTTTGTCAGCCTTGACTGATCTGATGGTAAACAATTGGACGAGCAAGACAACAGTTTTAAAATATCAGAAGTGCCTTTTTCAAGGGTTTGACGATCTAAAACTATTTAAGCATCAAAATTATTAAATTGATTAGCAATTTAATTTTCGTGATATTACATTTCTGGATTCTCCTTAAAAACTATGTTTTAAGTTCGGCAAATATGCGGCACGCAGTTTGAGGAATCCTGCAAATATTTGTAAATTCATTTAGAAAATATTGAGCACTAAAATTTGCTTTCGGCCGGTGTAATTCCGGTATAGTCAATTCAATCAATAATTTTTATACTACATATTTAAGATTAAAGGTTATTGGATACTTTAATGTAAAAATTAATAAAATTTATTTTAAATCGTATATAAAAAATTATCCCAAAAATTTTTAAATTTTAACATGTATCATATTGATCCCGTCATTTTGAATTTATCAATTTTGACACGGGATTAGTATTTAGCGACGTAAAAGATCCTTGAGTTTAAATAAAATAATTAAACAATATTTCATAAAGTTTTAATGACACGTGTCGCAGCTTTAATGCAATAAATCCTATTTGATTGCAATACAACTTTTTTAACACGTCACATATTATAGTTATAATATAAAAATACATTAAAGTAGCTCTTTTTAACAATTTAAATCATAAATTTTTCAAAATTGTGACAGAGTAGAGCAATTTGGTAAACAGGATCGTATTCGGCGAATTAAAAAAAACCTAGAGAAATTTTGATCTTGCAGATTTTTTTGTTGAAGCATGTTATCAAAAGTAAAAAGAAGTAAGTACCATAAAAAAACTTGCCACTCGCTACAAGTTCTTTGCAAACATTTGATCAGGAGAATTCGATCGAGTTCCAGAGGCGCGCACGCGATCGGTCGCCGAGATCGATATACATTATGACCTCTCGGTCGAATAACATTCTATTCTCATGGAGGTGCAACCCGCGATAGCTTTATCGATTCAACGACGCAAGCGGGATTACATTACCACGTGCCTCGTTTGTTCGCGCACGTGTGCCGCATACAACCGATACGCGAATGACATCGAGAGCACCAGCGCCGATTTAGTTATCAAATGTCACTATGAAGCAACACGGAGTAATCGGTCGACCTCAATTGGACGGTCAAATTGAGGATTATTAATGTGTCGATCGTGAGTTAATTATGATTCACACGACGCCGCGATACGGTAATTGCAATAATTTTTGTCGGGGTCACATTAACAATCAAATCAACTGCGATCGATTTCAGCTCGAGCTTATACAACTTAATTGCAATATTGGAGATATACTGAAAAAAAAGAGTTTAGTAATAATAATCAAGCTTGGACGATAGTTACTAAGCTTTGATGAAATAGTTTCAATTAAATATCCAATTAACCTTTCGCAAGACACGTAGATAAAAGTCAAAAGTTCAGTGACGTAAGGTCCATGAGATCTTGAAATAGAAATCTTTCAGATTCAGTATATAAATGCAATATTAGTTCTTTTCTTTTTATTATTCACAGGGACACAGCGCTAGTACTAAGTTCTTTTTTAAAAATTTTGTGCTTTTAATTATACCGGGAGTACCGCAAACTCTTCACAAGATTTATGAAATATTAATACAATGTTATATTCCTTAATATTTAGTAATCGTTTGGTAACCGATTGGTCACTAAATTCCTAGTTACTAAATTATTAAATCTATTATTATTAATGTCATTATTAAATATTACTAAATATTTGGTTACATTTGGTTAATCAAACATTTAATTAAAATTAAATATTTCATCAAAGCTTGATTATTATTATCAAACTTTTTTTTCAGTGTACTTTAAATCAACAAAAAGAAGTTGACTAACTGCTTAATACAACGGCTGTGTTCCATCCAATATACACTGTCAGTACTAAAAATCTATGTATGTTTACAATGAATTATAGATTTTTAGTACTGACTGTGAATTTCGGAACGCAGCCAAATATCTGCCCTGCAAGTTTTATCTCATCATGTAAGACGTCCATATTTCTTATACTGTAGTAGAATTTTCACTACTGTAAGCATATAATGACAAAACAGGAATACAAAGATATACGGTTTTATTACCTATATACCCTATATTTTTGAAATATATAATTGTTATACAACTATTTTAAAAAATTATATAAAGGAGAGTGATCGAACCGTCTTTAAAATATGACTTTTTTAATTTAAATGAATACGATTAAACAAATTTGCGTGCCATTTATAATGTAAAGTTCTTATAAAACATCGAACATGTGACAGCAGTTCTGTCATAACATTCATAAAGAGGTAAAATAGACGCAAATATGTATAAGGGGCAGTCAAATGAAAACGAGACAGACTGTGTAACGAGCATTTTTCCATCTGACTCGTTTTCATTTAACTTTATATTTTCAGCCATGGTGTGAAAATTTTTTTAAAAAAAGAAAATCCTTGTAAATGCTTTAAAAGGTACTAAAATTTTGAAAGATAGGTGATTTAAAATATTTAAGAAGTGTAAAATTAAATATTATCAATCAATTTGTGGTTACTTTTGCCGTTTATTGTAAGATTTGTTCCAAAGTTCGAAAGGACTCGTGTTCAAATCGGACTTTTACATCGGGATTGCATTCTGATCGTAGCACTGGTGATCGACCGACCAAATCTGGTTAGAAATGCTAAACTATGAGTCATCAGACTCATAATTGAATTTTATTGATTTCAACTCTAATTATATAACAACAATATCATAACATGATCGGAAAACGTCTAATTATATAAACTGTCACTAATTTATTTTTGTAAATAAAATTTTTATTTTTTACTGTCAAATTACTCATTTTTACTTAATACTAAAAAAAAATACATTAAAATCTTTTAAAATTCTGTTTAAAAGTCGATAAAAATAGAAGTGTCCGATTTGGACCAAGACGTGGTCCGATTTGGAACCAGTAGATCCAAATCGAACTAAAAATAGCATTTTTACATTTTCCATTATAGTTCAACACAGGTGAAAGATACGTCAAAATTGTTTTGAAGCAAGAATGAAGGGAATTAAATTATCTTTCCTACGGCACCTTCGGGGTCGGACTTTATTTGTGCCTTTTGGAGAGCAAAAACTGCAACTAGATCCGACTTACCCCACTCTCTTCTACATACACATCTATCCTTGAAAATAATCACAAAATTATGTTATCTAACTCATCCCAAGAAATATACATTTGCAATATTCTGTCTAATTGGCGCAATTTAAAGATACCCTTAGCAATGTTAAAAATTCCCTAAAACCGAATCTTCCCTAAATCCGTTTATGATAACCAAATTATTAAAATTCTATCCACCATTGAATTTACCATTAAAACATTTTTTTTATTTTTAAAATTCGAAAATAAAATATTATTAAATTATCTTATAAACTAAATTCCACAAACAATGAGCGATTAGTTTACAAAATAAAGGCAAATGATCCCTGAAAGAGATAGTTCATCCATAAAAAGTTAATTTATCGCAATCACAGCTAGGGATAAAGACTTCCTTAAGATTTCGTACATTACATACAGCTTTTTTCACGTTTTGCTATCGTCGCAGAATACGTAGATAATACGGATGAGGCAAAGTCGAGCCTCAGCATGCCCAATTCCAGCTCGCTCGAAACTTATTCCAATGGAACCGTTCTATTTCGAGTCCGGTTCCGTTCGAACAGTGCAACAGAATGAACACGATTTTAACGAAGCGAAGCAAAGAGGAAAAACGGCAGAGTGGCGTGAAACGCGGTTTAAAAGTAATGCGGATGTGGCCTCTCGGATTACGTTTCTTCGAAGTCTTTCTCGATTTTTCTGTTTTTCCTCTTGCGAGAGCACTTTCAATCACTCATGTGTCTTCGGAAAAAAAAGAGAGAGAAAGAGATTTCCCTTTCGACCGTTAATTTTAAGCACCTCTAATTTCGAATGTAAGCAGAAAAAAAAATCCGGAGATGGAAGTGTTCAGAGCAAAAAAGGAAGAAAGAGAAAGAGGGACAGAGACAGGGAATGTGCGGAGCCTCTTTCGCCAAATATAAACTCCGGCATGGCAGTCTGTAGGTAAAGGAGTGGAGAAACAAATATCGCAAAACGCTTTGGTTCTGGCTTGGTACATACCCGTTATATCCGTTATATTTAGAGTACTTTCGAGGTTCGGTCGCGATCGTGACTTTGGATAGCTCCTACTAATTGGAACATTTGAAAATGCGCGCGCCTGCATTCACCATTTCTTCCGTCGAAGTCAGCTGAAGTTGTTCGGCTGTTGAATAAGTTTATTAAATACGTAACGTGTTTTTTCGAGGCACTTTAATGTCGAATAACTCGATGGCTTTCGAAAGCGTCGAGGAGAGCCCGCCACGACCTCGATAACATATACGCCGATATTCAGCAGCAGCTGCTGATATATTATTACCGGTACCACCTGCCGCGACACCATATGCTCGTACCTATTAGCACCCACTGCCCGCTTTTATGGTGACCCACGTTCGCCGTGTGTATGTGTAACGGATGGAACGTGTACCTTACAGGTGACTCCAAAGCCACCTCAACTTCTCAAAGAACAAGAATGAAGTTAAGTTCACTAGAAAAAATATTTTACTGTAACAACAAATGATTTCGTTAAAGTGTACCAAACAAAATTATTTAGTTAATATGAATAAATATTGTATTTTGTTTATTCGCATGTATTTCATAGCAGTAAATAAATTTTTCGTTATATTTATATTACAATTTTTTTGTTTTATATAACAAAATATTTAGTTACTTCTGCGAAATGCATGTAAATATAAAAAACATTTATTATTAACTGAATATTAGTTTATATTAATTAATAATTTTTCGATGCATTTAAATCAAATTACAAACTATAAAATATAACATACAAATTTTTTAAAAATAAATAAACGATACATTTTTAATTACCCAGCATAATTCTTTCTACATAAGAATGTCTACTAAAAAATCATTATATAGTATTACTAAAATGTTGTATATTAAAGAAGATAATAAATTGAAAACTTCGGAAAAATCGATTTTTTCCGATTTTTTATTTTCCATTTTGTTTCTTTCTTTGCATTTTCTTAAAATATTTAAGAAATTATTGTTATTTAGCATTTGTTCCTAATGTTAATTGTTAGAAAAGAAAAAAGTAAATTTTAATCCAATTGCCAAAGAATATCGTTTACGGATACTTTTTACAGTAAATATTACAGTAATTACCGCAAATTACTTTTTAACAAGCATGACCCGCAACGATAAATCTGCATACATTTTTTTTTAAACATAAATAAGAGTGCATTATATTTAATAAGGAAAACCTTTTATTTCATTCATTATTTTTTTTTCTTTAAGAAATTCCCAAAGAACTATATTTAGTCTAACCGAACTAAGGTACCCGAGCCGAATAAGGTCCACCTTATTTTATTTTTTATAAATTCTATTTACAAAGATAATGAAATAAACTAAATGAGAATAAAATGTTTATTTCAACCACTCGCCAAAATAAAATTATATAAAACTATATGAAACATTTTTAAATAAACAAAAAAGAAATGTTTATAAACTCTGAAATTAGGCTTTATTAAATTCTTGTGCTTTTAATAAGGCCCGAATTAAAAATAAATTGAAAATAACAAAGAAATTAAATATTATTTTCCAACTCACTGTTAAATGATTATTAATCACAAATACGAGAAATCCTTTAAGATATATTTTACTGTAAAACCTTACAATTATTTTTAATTTTGTCTATAATTAATATTTTAGCTTTAAAAAATTCTGGCTATTTTAGTGCAATTTTAGCTTATGAAAAGTTAGCGTCATTGAAAATCGTTATTCTCTGTTGCAAGCCACATACATAATAAACGAATGGCTATAACAATAAATGTATAAGTGGGCCTTATTTCATAATAATACATTATTTATAAAAAAGTATACTTATTCCAAAAAATCCATATATATATATATATATATTTGTTTTTTTCTATAGTTAGAAAGTTGAATAATATTATAATATGTTGTAATAAATCATAAAACAATGTATATTTATTAAATTTAGAAAAAAATTTTATAAAAACGTCTGATTTACCCACTTTGTTACAAGCTTTTATTGCACCGACTAAACGTGTTGCTATCGGTATTAATTCCCTAGTCCCTGGCATATCTTTTAAGCATATATTTCAAACATAAAGCGCGTTTTTAAATGGTAAATTTAAAAGTGCGCCTTATTTAGTACTGAACCTTATTCGGCTCAAGTACCTTATTTCCCGTTAAGTGCAATCGCCTAGCCTTCGCGAGTTTACAATCGGCAATGAATCTTTAATCGACTCGTTCCACTTCTTAGCGTTCGATTAATTTTTCAAATTCTCGCAATACCGCTTTTGCTGATCGCGATATATCAAATAACACGAACAGCGATACACATGCCTGCGTATAATTCCCTGCGCGACTCAACGGCGCGCCGATGTAACGTCCGCGATACGTGCACATGCACCACGCACTCTATTTCCGTCCTGGAGAATTCGAGGTGAAACTCCTTACTATTGAAACGCGCGTCTTCGGCATTTACGGCGGTTTATTAACGTGAGAGCCGACACGTATGTTACGCGGTTGCTAGAATAACGAGTGGAATAATGTCCCTCGTTATGTGCCTTTTCGTTGCAAATGTCCGTCCCCGCCGGCAAATGGCAATTTTTTCCCATGAATTAATTAATTACGATGAGTGCTGGCTTGGTTAAATAAGAAATTGACGCGCGTAATATTGTATATATTGCGCTAATGAGATCCTGTGCAATGATGATAATGATCAAACGCAGGAATTACATTAATATATAGTTTTCAATTAGGGGCACAAATGACTATAAAAACTGAGAAAAAATGAGAAAATTGATTCTAGAATATTGGAAAAGTTTAGATTTATCTGGATTAACTCTAAATCAATTTCGATTGCTCGATTAATTTACAATATACAAATTACGTCAAACTGTTAAATAACCGTTGCACAAATCTTTTCATTAATTTTAATTAACTGTACAGACTTTTTATATTATTAACACGTGCGATTGTAGGAATTCCTGGCTTCTGCAATCTATCTGCAATTAATTGACGCTGATTTAATGGGAAGGCTGCGTACCAAGTTCTGGAGAAAGTTGCGTTCGCGTTTTGTAAGAGCACAAGGGCTGATTGTATTCGATTGGCTTATCTAAAGTGATTCACGTGGCTGAGTCACACACGTGCGAGGGAGCAGACAAGTCTTGAGAGATCCATTCGGACTCTGCCAATTGAACGAAATAAAAGGTCACATCCGATACGCGATTCGAATGATTTTATTAGCTTAAGTTCGTGTTAAGCTTAATTGGGAAACGGGAGAAATGAGGAGCAAAGCAGAAACCAAGATAGTTTTATTTGACGCGTAATCCCCTACTTTGGGGATTTTCTTTTCGTCAGCGCGAAAAATTAATTACTACATACTTTAATATAAATATTACAAATTTCATAATTACGAATTTAGATTGAAGCGCAGTGCTTCATTTGCTTTCTTTGCACAAATATGTTTTTAAATATATATAATGTTGTTTGAATCTTGCTATACGGAGAATTTTTTAAATCACTGATTGTAAATCTGAAATCAAAATTTACAAAATCAAATTTGCAGATTCAATACGGCCACTAAATTAAAAATTTAACCATGACTTATACAGAATTACAATTTTATGGATTTTTAAACTTCTGATTTCAAATCTGTAATTAAAATTTAAAAATTCAAAATGACCAATTCAATATCGAAGAAATTTTAGTTACTTCTTGAGAAAAAAAATCTCGCTTTTATCCAAGTAATGACGAAGAGAAGCGGTGAAACGTATTAAATGTAAATATATCGCAAATATAAAGTTAAATATAAAGAATTTTTCAAAATGTTTATGTTTATTATTTCGGTCGCCATATTGTATCGGTTACTTTTAATTTTCAAATTTAGAGTACAGATTTCAAATCATTGTCTTCAATAACATTGCTGTAAAGATTTTTAGAATGTTTGCTAGTAAGAACTTACCAACGTAAGTTCTTACTAACGTAAGTTCTTACTAAATACTAACGTAAGTTCTTACTAACGTAAGTTCTTACTAAATACTAATTTTGATTGATTTGCTTATAATTTCTCGACAATGGAAAATATAAAACGTAAAGTTAATACAGAGTGATTTCTAAGTACAAAAAATGTAAGAGAATATTTTTTAGTTTGTTTTATAAAGAAAAGGTCCTACGATATGTCAAAAATGAAAAATTATTGTGTATATTTTTGATGCGTTTAGTTGTTTTGGAGTTGAAAGGCTATATACACTTAATGAATAAAAAAAATGAAAAAAAAAGAAAAAATCGAGATTTATATAGTGATCCATGATTCGATGTACATATATATAAAAAAAATTTATATATGTCATTGATAACTTTACTTAAATCTTTAAAAATACTTTTTATTCTCAAAATGATATTTTAAAAAACAGTAAGCAATATATCTCAAAATCAATTGATTAATTAAATTGAAATGTTGCACAGATGTTCTTTATATAATTATTTGTCATAGAGTTTTTGTTACTGTCATAGTTCATTTTTTATAAATTTGGAAACTAACATTTTCTTTATTAAAAATTCACACATCCATATTTAGACGGCTATCCTTTCCCCGGCGTCATGGAGATTGGGTCATAATGACTAGAGACTTTTTAATTAACATCTTTATCTTGTTACATACTTGTTACGTTGTAATAAATTACATAAATAAAAGGGTTCTTTTATTATGTACATATGCTTAATAATTTATTTTATTAGAGTAACTATATTATATAACTATATTATATAAAATATTCGGGTCATCATAGCCCATCTCAATGTCCATATAACATTTTGAACGCTGTTAATAAAGTAAAAAATTGATATTAAAATCTGTAAATACTGATTTTATCAATATCAGTTTTAATTTCAATTACTCTATTTCAAAAATAGAGTCAATTCCTAACCGCATCAAAAAACACAAGTAGCAGTTCTTGTACAGTTTTAATTTAAGATAAAAAAATAACTGTTAAAACAAAGAAAAAAAAACAGTAGCATAGAAGAAAAACGGAGATCGCAAAATACGTATGGGGTGATGAGATACCATGATATCTCGTATAATTCGTTGAATTCTAAAAGCAACGGTTAAAATTACTTTGTTACTATTTATTTAGACATTGTAAGATGATTACTGGTCATTAATGTTTACTATTTTATAAAAACTGAATTTTAGTTTTGAATATAGCAGCTATATTTTACAGATGTATACTCTCTGAATAATTTTGAAAAATACGTCGATACACGTATCAGATATTCATTTTTTAACTTTAGTCTAGCTTGAAGACCTTGAACGTGTGGCTTTCAAATAATAAACAGAATTTAATGTGTGCCGTAACGTGTGTATGAATTCAGCATATTAAATATCATGTAATGAGAAGGGTCGTGAGATAGTCATGAGCCATTTGCATTACGAGCGTAAGACTACTCTTGCGACTTTACAATTATAGTGGACGTTACATAATGCTTAATAGCAGCAAAGAAATTATTCTAATAAGTTACTTTTTAACCCAAAAAAATTATTGTAAAAAGTAATTTTTTCCCAAAATAGAAAATATATATGTTATAATGTTTTATGACACTTATTAATATGTAAGAAGAATCATTAATTTGTAATTTTTTGTAATTAAAAGTGCCTTTTATGACATTAGTTATTAGTATTCCACGACCCCCTGCTATCGCATAAACGCATCCCTTTTTCCTTCTTCAGTAAATTGTAAATTACGTTCATCCTATATACCCGATAAATTTTTACTTGCAGAGTGATTGATATCATAGAACTTTATGGCAAATAAATTGGTGTTGATGAGAATTATATCGCGTTAATATTTATTAAGTTATATATTAAAACAAAGCAAAAAACCTTGATGTATCCTGATCTGTGCATTTAATTATATAACAAAAGCGGAGATCGTACTGTCCGTACGCAAAAGGAATCTTATCTGTTGGTCAATGACGCTCAGGAAACCGTATTGCTCATTAGCATCCGTTTGCCATGCGACGTTGTACGTACGATCGTGTATACATACATACCGCCCATATCCGACTTATATAATGTCTCTCTTCATGTTTATAAATATCCACGAGCGCGGTGGAAAATGTGGAAAGTCGCATACGTGCGGGTACGCGGGCGATAATTATATCTTTCGCGTTACCGTCGGTTAGTTCATTTTGTTCGATCGTTATTGAGCCTTGGAGCTAATTCGATGCGAATTATTCGATACGCGTTATCGCAGCGTCGAGATAGAATCACGTCGTAAACGTTATGCATAATTATTTCTGCACACCTTGTAGATTAATGTCTCTAGATTAACGACTGTAGATTAACGATTTCATTAGTTATATAGATTTTTGAGAATCACAAGCCGTGCGTGAAGAGACGATGCTGCTGAGCAACGAGGTGTACGAAGATTGCAAATTGTGTAGACCGACGTCTACCACTGGATTCAATGATAGTCGAAGAATCTTACGACGCCTCAAGTTGAAGAGAAGAGACGATCACGCATGGAATGGTTCGCTATTTCCTAAGGGCGGAAAGTTCCGAAACAGCATGATACACTCCTCATCAAGTAACGGCTCCCATCAGGGGAGTCATCGTCGTTCGATGGTGTGCGTAGGTATACTACCGCTAACTAACCAGCGGTACTATTAACCTCGGTCTGGTTGCGAACAATGGTCGGTCGGTGGGCCGTTGGCATGTGAGCGTGGAAATTATCCGATCCGCATAAAACGAGCTGGTGAGTGGGAGACAGATTGCAAAGAATTATATCTATCTGATATTTGAAGGAGAACGTGGCACGAAACAACATTTGCACGCAGCTGCACGTTACTTTACTTTTAAAAACCACGAATAGACGATTCTACAGATTTTGAAGAATGAAGAATATTAATTTTACAAGTAAATAAGACGGTTAAAATTAACGAGCAAAGCAGACAAAGAATGTAATTTAAATATAAATAATTAACATTATTTTAATAAAAAAGATGAATTTTAATTATAATAAAATTTTTTATTAAAATAACGATAATTATTTATATTTAAATTACATCCTTTGTCCGTTTTGCTCGTTAATTTTGACCGTCTGATTTACTTGTATGTTTAACAACGATATATGCGAGCGTTCATGTTTATTATATAATAAATATAATATTAATTTTATTTCAATATGCTTTTTTTTATATTCATCAAAAGATGAATATTGCCAAAGGAAATTTGGTTTAAAATTAAAAGAATTTATCATCATGCAATTAGGAATTTAATCAAATAATTACGTAAAACCTTGAAGATAAGTTGTAGTGACAAACTTCAAAAAGAGTATCAAGCTTTTAAAAGACTGGAAGAAGAGGAAGCTAACGCTGCAGCAAGACGTCGGCAGAAGCGAGGTGCAGACAAGGATGGAGAAAAGGGAAAGAAGAGAGAGAAAAAGATGGTGAAAGTTGGCTTACGAAGGTAGGAGTAGCATGTATAAAATGATTCATCGAGTTGTGGGTAGCAGGAAACCCTCGATTGAATCAACACGGAGGGAGAGACAAATAGAACTTGTAGAAAATTCTGAAAATCGCGAAATCATCAGGCTACAGTGCTGCATATAGTTAATCGTTTCAAGAAAGGAAGAAACATTACGAGAAAATTGGACGCTAATCGCCAAATAAATAATAGTAGAATGATGACAATAATAAAATAAAGTTTAAGTATTTGTACAATTTCTCGATGATGAGCAAGGATTTAACTCATAATAAACTTATTTAAAAATTCAAGAAAATTAATTTAAATTTAACCTTCTCACTGACTTTCTTTTCCCCAAAATAAATTTAAATTGGACTTTTTTAATTTCAAAATTAATTTCCTCGCGCTTGTAAGAAAAGTTACACCACTGTTGCATCGAAACACTCTTCAGTTGCACTCGCTTTAATTTCGTGAAACTTTACGACACCGTTTGAAACTAAATATAAAAGTAAGCCGGGCCTTATTTAACAAGAGTTAAAGTTGGCGCTTTTCTTAGAAAACAAATTACTCGACAGTGTTTTGCTCGGCGAGCAAATGCTACCGCGTGCCACGTAGCTATCGGGATGCGGAAGTGAAAAACGCGTGAGAATCTTCTTTTCGCACAGGTACTTCCCCTTCTCTGTCCAGGAACTGTGAAAGTGGCTGCAGGGCACACTGCGAAGAGTGCCCCAAAGACAGGAAAGAGAAAGTGGAGAACAACCCTTTTAAGAGCAGGAAAAGAGGAAGGGGAGGGAAGAGGGAGAGAGGGGGGGGGGAAGGGAGGAGACCTTTCTAGGAATTTCAGGGGGCGAATGCAAACTATCGCTGTACAACGGCGGCCGATGGGATCTCAGGGAGAAAGGAAACTTTCCTAGGTGCGGATGCTGCGAATCCTCGCGGCCAATACCGTACACGTTTCTTACATAACGGAGAACTGTTTGCGCCGCCGGAATCGATTGGAGCGGGCTAGGGCTAGTTACGATAAGCACGAGCAATTTCGCCTCCGTGAGTCATGTATCGGTCGCAATGGTAATGTCGGAAGGGCGTATACGTATAATGCCACGCTCGGCGACGCAATTCATCCGTGGGCCGTAATAAGCCTCCTCCTTCTCCCTCCCCATGTAATGACGGACACGAGTGTTCTTATAGCCAAGTTCTTATTCCCGTGCCTCGTCTCGGTAATAAAGCAAGCTGATAGGCGAATGCCGAAATCGTTCGCGAAATACCTCTCGATTTTATACGATATCAATTCTCTACGTTGCAATTATATGAGAAGCACTATGACAGCATTCGCTTTTAACTGTAATAGACTTTTTATGATGTGTCAGCGAAAAGATCAGAACAAGAATATGACACTTGGAAGATTATTCCTATTTTCTCGTAATGCGAAATGTCAAAATGTTATTAGGGGAAGCCAGCAGATTATAAAGAATTAACTGGCGCCACCAAAGTGTAAACTACAGAAGATATTGAAGTTCTTCTAATGAAGTTCCTAATTTTTATTATAAGTAATTATATCACGTGAACGTTCACTTACTTTTACACACGTGCTCTCTCCGACTTTGCCAAAGTATAATATAAAAATTTATTTAGCTGGTTACAGATCTGAAAATAATTTTGTTAGACCATCATAAATAATTACATAAGACGATCAAGCTGGTTGCCAGAATGTCAGAACATTTTACAGTATTGTTTATTATAGGTATTTGAACGACCTTCATAATTATTTTGATAATCCGACAAAATTATTTTCAAATCTGCATCTATGACTAAATTTTTAGATATTTCAACAAATCGTTCTTTCCATATAAAAATTTTAATAACTGAATATTTAATTATTTAGTTGTTTTTAAAGTACTCTTATGGTATATTTCACAATCCTCTTCTTTATCCTACCAGTAGAAACATTCGTGAAAATAAAATCATAATAGTAATATTTAAATGCCAAAATCACAATAAGATACTAATTTATATATAAATATTTATATTTTAGTTGCTATTTATAACCACAACTTCTTTCTCATTATGTGATAATTAATTTACTATAAGCTTAGCAGTTGCTTATAGTGTATTATGTCAATGTTTGTCTCCAGCATGTTAACAAGTCGCTGCTCAGCGTTAATGAGCCCACCTCCACAGGCTGATTAGGTGCAATAGTTATATCCTATACAGTTACATAAGATAGGATAAAAGCCCTCAAGTAGGAAGCATGACGCGTTCACATATAATTAGTACTTCCTTTTAACTGAAATAATAGATTTAATAACAGGTTGAATATCCAAAAAAATCGCATTAAAACAATTGTTAAATTTTCTTAAAAAAGTCAAATATTGACATTATGAAATATTGTAAGTGCGTTAATTAATTAATTAAATGATGTAAAACAAATGCGTAAAAATATAGGATAAGATTGCCAATATCGTGCCGGCTCCTAAATCGCACCACCTCGCGTATAAATTCAATCACAGTGTTTGTATACTCTTTGTGGGATTATTTTGGAACTAGATAACATTATCATCAGCCTTCATTGAACTCTACATGTTAAAAACAATAGAAAATTTGTTATTATTAATATTTATAGAAAAATCGTAACTTCGCTGCTATTTTTCAACACATTTCGTAGCTTAATTACAAAAAAGGAAAAATAATATAAATTTTAATAATTTGTAATAATCACAATACCTATTATTAAAATTAGATTAACAAAATTCAAATAACTTTACATTCTTATTTGTAAATTAAATCAATAAAGTTTTACAATATGCTTTAGTCCCCTAAATCGCAATGTTTTCTAAATCCCACTACTACTTTGATCGTGATTACATATATATATAATCAAATATAATAATCATACAGAGCATACATAGCAAAAATGTTACTGTAATGTAGCACAGTTATTGCAATATTATTGAAAAGTTATCAAAATGATGACATTGACGGAAATTATATTTAATTTACGGTATTTATCTCCAATATTAATAAAATTATGCTTATCTAACGCATTTTTGCTTGAGAAGAAAGAATCTAGCAGAAAAAGTGTCGCTTTACCCCAGAAATATTAATCTGTGGTGCGATTTAAAAGACCGATAGTGCAAATCGCACTATTGAAAGGTTTCTTAAAAATCATCATTTAAAAATTTATGACGTAAGAAAATGAAAAATAATCCTCATGATTTCTTAGTTATAAGCCTTTACGTCAAAAGTGGTGCGATTTCGACAACCTTACCGTATTCGCATCATCTACGCAATATAAGTATATTCCAATCGTATATTTTATAATTTTTTTCCTATTTTTATAATTACAAAATATATAACAATCTATTTATGTCTCTCTAGTTTCTTAATTCTTCAATAACTCTTGAAATTATTCCTTTACACATACATTTTGCTTTTAATATATTTTTATATAGACGCATACGTGTTCTTTGATAATATGGTAATAACCCCTGTTATGACAAACGGGAAATATCGCCACCTTTATTATTCCCTTCCTCAAATCAGCCACGAGCGGTCGATTCATCGTTCTAGATAGTACGTGTATCATCACCACACTCATAATCACGTATATATGCACACGCATATGCGTCACGTTACGTAAGACATTCAGGGGACCACCTTATGGCGCGTGTCTTTCGTGCCGTTTGCGATTAACCTCGATGATCATATCAGACGATCCTCAACACAGCCGCAGAAAATCAATCCCCGGTTGCCGTGACTCATTCTTCCCATGACTAGATCTTATATATGTACAAACTCGCAAATTATTTGTGATTGAAATATATAATTTATTGATTATATTATCGCGATATTTAATACGTCGCGATGAAATCTCTCAGAAGACGATGAAATTTGTAAAATGATAAGATTTCATGCACCGATGCAATTTGAAGACTACCATGTGCGTGATATGAGCGCATCGATCAGTAGTTCGCAGAATTTATGCGGAAGATTAATCAACGCACTTGTGCACCGTGCTTGCGTTTTTAACACATTTGTATCTGTTTAATTAAATTTTTTGAAATGAGAAGCCACGCTAAACCTAATTGTTCTTATTCATTGAGCGTCATATCTCCGAAGTATGATTGGCGTCTAATCTGCTATCATTGTTGTTTACTTTAGAGACTTCATTTCAAGCTTAAGCAATAATTGGATCTGACAACTGGTTGTGACAAGCAGAGGCAAATGTGCGCTCTTTAATGCTCGCGATAGCGTACGGAATAGCCGTGCATCGTGCCCCGCGGTGAAATCACATAAGCGATGATGTAACGCGCCCCGTGATGAGGAGCAATTATATCGTCCTGCCGACGCACCGCAACGATCATTAACGCCGTTCACCTCAACGCAGATTCACACGAGTTCCGTTCCCTCGTGTGCAATCAAAGAAATAATACAGGAGATGCGGCAGACAGACCGCGAATCAAAACTGACCCTGGACGTAAACCTTGGACCGAAGTACCTTCTTCGCATTCAACAATTCAAGCCCTTCTCTCACTCTGGAATCATGAATTTTGTTAGATTAAAACTTCGCGATCCATCGTGGAAAAATCGCGCATTCAAGGACAATCGTGCGAACTCCTTTGAATTCGTGAAGTTATCCTTGTGGGGATACTAACTAAAAAGTGCGTCATGTGTTTCGTTATTGAGTTTTAAGACATTCGAGAGTTCGTGCCTTATAAGTTAGCGGAACAAAGTGAGCAGACTCAATTGTAACTAATATCTTTGTTCGTTGTTCACTTGTTACCCCTGTTCTTCGTAAGTAATAACGCAAGAGTAAAGGAGTTGGGCTAAGCTACGAAGGTAAGTAGACTAATAGAATTTGAACGAGACACTGAAGCTAATTAAGCGACGTCTGCGCGTGCCGCAAACGTTGCCGCTTAATTGTTCGTAGTATTTCGCCGGGTGTGTCATTCAAATGTTCGAATTTTTTATCCGAGCCCTAATAAAAATATCATTAGTCAATCCAATGCGTCTAGTAATCGACATTAAAGCTTTTTCGCTAGATCTCTCATGATCAGTATTGTCTATAAGAATTCAAAACTGAAAAGCTGGCCAATTAGCCCGGACTCCCCTGCCGTTATTTTTATTATGCACTGATAAATTAATACCGCATCATACGCGATCTATTTCAGAAAGAAACGCTCGCGTATCTAATTTGAAGCAAAACAGGACTTCTCGAGTAAAAATGCATAGCTCTGCGATACTTTTCTCGACGACGACGTGACACGTGTGGATTACGGAGGGTCAAGGCGCTCGTGATTTTTTCATTCGCTTCTTTGTCGAGTGGCGATATGCACGGGCGGATGGAAAGAGAGAAAAAAAATCAAGGAAGAGAGAGAGAGAGAGAGAGAGAGAGAACGGGAAGTCGGGAGTGCACGGATCCCTGCACCTACGTGCAAGGAAAAAGAGAGTTGAATAGGCAGAGTAGGCGGCGAAGAAGAGAGAAAGGAGCGAAGGTAAAGACGCGAATGAGAGAGAGAGAGAGAGAGAGACGAGTCGCTTTTGATCTCCCTCGCACTCTTTCCTTCTCTCTCGCGAGGATGAATAATTCAGTGCAGGCGTGCATTGTTGGACGCGCCCATGTACAGTCCCGTATGTACATACATACATACACGGACTCGCAAGGTGTGCCAGGAATGAAATTGTCTGTTAAATGCAGTCGGCGAGACTACGATCATTCGTACGTTAGCAGTCGCACTTGTAAAAGCCTCATCAAACAGTGCCACACAAAAGGGATCCAACAGAATCGCGGCGAATCGCGGTCTGTTGTCTTTATCCAAGATTACTTCGCCAAAGTTATTCAGTTGAAATCTAATTAATTATTCGATTGAAATCTAATTCAAAATTAAAATTAGGAAAGCTGAAAAATTACGTAACTTGGGATTTTTAATATTTTTGAAAAACAAAGAAAGACAATCATTCAAATTCATTCAATTACTTAACATTTCCTAGGTCTTTCTAATAATTAAGAAAAAATATCTCGCGTTTTTTATTTCTCGAAGAAGTACAAAAATCCTACTTATGTGCAGGTCGGGTAGCGTAAATGTTAACCTGCACTTCGTATGGAAAGGTAAAATTCAGAAATACGGAGATATCCCTGATAAGTCATTGCGCTTTATTAACATAGCTTAAATATATCATCGTCCACCTTATCCTGTCACCAGTAGGACTGGTCGGGCAGGATTTAAGAAGCAGGTCAGGGATGCGTTTCGTGCAGCCGATCCTTTCCCTTTTCCCTTTTCCGCATACCCTCTGCAAGAATTTCGCTCTATTTCGCTGCATCAAAGCTGACGCCAGGTATTTGTCTGATTTGAAGATTAGAGATAAGAAAAGATTCCTCTTTCTTGTAAAAATCAATATTATTTCCGATTTTTAAATAAAACGTATCTAATAGAATAAACGTTGCATTAACCATTTAATATTACTCATGTCAGTTAAACACTTTAAACAATTAAAAGAAAAATTAAAAATGTCAAATGTATGGCAACTTCAAAAATATCTAATCAAAAATATCTAATAATATCAATGGATATTAATATTAAATAAAGAACAAAGACTGAGAGAAACGTTTGGTAAAATCAACTAACGTTTAATTGAACAGTGATCAAATGAGTTTTAGCCTTAACCAAATAATTATTTTCATACAACAAATTACAAAAAGTTTTGTTAATTGTAACTAAGTTTTTGGTATCAGTAACTACAAAATTCAATTGATCACTATTCAACCAAACGTTAGTTGACCTTACTAAACGATTTCTCTCAGTAAAGTTAATATTTCAGAAAATCATATCGTTACAATGTTCTATTCCGCTTAGCGCCACCGAGAAAATCTAATCGCATACGCGAATCTCTACGGGTAGTCTAACTTAATCAAGCCTATCTGGCTCAAACAGGCGCTTTTATCGCATTTAGCGCCTACAATAGCGTTCTACGCACGCAAGAACGGGGTTAAGGTCGAAAATACAAAGCTGGCAATCAGTCAAATACATGACCTTCTGAAGGATCGACACAGTAGCGTCCGAGAGAAACTTCAATTACAATAGAAAAATTACTTTTCTAATTCTATGATCGTTCTAACAATCGGAAAATTCAATTTTAATCAAGTGACGCTTGTATCGATCGTTCTAATAAGTGATTATTTGAAACATCGGTATTTTTAGATATTAAAGAGGCAATGGCAAGAGAGGCGCCGAATTTCAGACAAGACAAATCGATTTCTCGCCATTTCGTTAGTTGGAAACGAGGCGGCTCGACAGCTGCAGGGTGAGTGCACCTGGCTGTTTATACAGGGTGGTCCTCGCAACATTTGCACGCTACGATGCTTTTTTTTCCCTAGATCTAACGGTTGTTTTCAGCTTCATAATCGATAAATATTAAATCAAATTAATTTTTTATATTAATTTTTTATTGCAGTTGCGTACTCTATGTACATACATATCAAAACATATCGCAATTAAATGCATTTTATAATTTCACGCTATTTTTAGATACAGTTATATTATTTAAATAAAAATAAAACAATTCAAAAAATATTTTTAATTTTTTTCTTCCTATCTTATGTCCTATCCACGTTTCCTCACTTTGTGTTTTCTTTCTTCAAGACTGAAATTACGCTGCAATTATGCTTTATGTCACAATGATGATTAACGTTATCTCGCGCCAATTAAGATTGCATTATCGTTTATTCTCCTCTGATCCGCTTGTATTATTTTACTACACACTCTCGGCCGCGAGGAATTGTGTTCCCAGTTCTACGTAAGCTCTTGCACATAAAGGAAACATTTCGCACCGGTATTTCGAGGGAAGCCTTTTCTCCGCAGGACACCCTATATGGACGTTTCTCGGTGGTGTATCGTTAGCGATGTTAACCGACTAAAATCTTCCTTCAGTTGCGCATTCGTACGAGTTCATACGTACCTGCTTTGGCTTCGGGCCTTATATGTCAAAACGAGGGAAGAGGGAGAGAGACTGGGAGAGGGAGAAGAGAAAGAGAGAAAAAGAGAGAGAAGAGGAGACACGCGAACAGCTGTGCGGCCCCTTTTGCGGAGCGCCTTTTAAAACGGCTGCTCGTTCGCCCGGTTATCGTCTTTCACGGCTATGAGAAAACGTTCTTTCACGTGGCGCGTGACTACGAGCTTATTCTCAACCGCGTCTCATCGCACAGTGTCGCATCTCGCCGTTCGTCTTTATTCCATATCTAAATCGCGCTTTTCCCCGCTCGGAAATATGAATTATACACGAGATAGAGAAACGGTGAAAGGATTGTCGCGACGCGATGAAAGATCGGCTGTCGAAGACGCGACGAATGGAATCTCGCATTCGCAGTCGCAGTGATGAATTGCGACGTAATTGAATTAGTCACTTGGAAAAAACAACATATGTTGATTTTTGACGAAATAAATAAGGAATTCAGAATCAGAAGAGATAGATACACAATTCCTTTCAGTCATTACACTGGTTGTGTAATGAGCGTTCCTTTCTTCGATTCTCAGATCAACGACACTATTAATTACGTGAGAAATACGTTAGCGACTGTACGCATTGCCATTGTAAATAAAAGTTTCAAACATTGTATTCAAGTACATGAAAATTTCCGGTGAAGTTCTCTTTCGAGCGCGCTATGAATAAATCTTCCCAAGAACTACTCGACGTCTCAAAGTGGAGTGCTTCGATGATTATGTAAGTTATGACATACGTAGTGATACGCAAGTTTCTTTAGTGAATACTATCTCTCGGCAACGTACGCTTATTTCTACAAAGAAATCATTCGGTTGAGAGACTACGAGTATACATCAACAATTTTTGCTTCTAACATCTATATCTATTCGTCAGAGATTCTCAATTTGTCAATGAAAACGCCTCAGATCGGAAACTCTCAAAATATCCCTAATAACACACGATATCGTAACAATGATTCTAGAATCTATCGCACAATATCATGTACTATTAAGAACGGATCGCAACAAATTTGTCAGCAATGCAAATAGGAATCAAAACCAAATTTCAATATAAATAATAATAATTTAAGTAATTCTGGTATTTACGCGGCGCGAGGATCTACGCCACAGAAGTCAGAAGAAATAAGACTGAAGATGATTTACACGTAAGCACTCTGCTGTACGCCTTCATGTCATATTAGTGTCATATTGTGCTGTAATTTTAGATTTTTACTGTTAATGAAGGAGAAGAGGGTATTATGGCTACTGTAGACATTATGGCTACTCCCATTATCTCTGTTATTAGTTGACGAATTCTATCAATTGCTTATGGAATCATTCAATTAGTAACTCGCCGTTTTTTAGTGGCGCTAACATGCCAATACACAATAGCTAACAATTGTTATAAGGCATTTTTACTTTTGAGCACTTCTAAACTTTTTCAAAGTATATTTTAGCATTTAATTACACATACTTTCTCATTGTTTTTAAATTTGAGCGTATTATCACACGAATGTATGCACACTCGAGTGCTTTTTTGTTATAACTTTTTATTTGGCTGTACACACTTCAAGTTGTGCAAAGTTAAACAATAACATAGGATTTTGTTAATATAATTTTTTAAACAAAATTTTCATATCGAAATATTTCTTCGATATATCGATTTTATTCTAAAGGGCAGTCTTCAAAAACAGCAGAGATGTTATTTTATGTTTTGTTGTTTAATGTTAAACAGGATAAAATAATATTTCTAATAATATCTCTAAAATTAAAAATACTTTTTTAACAAACTACTGTGTTTGTCTAAACTAAACCAATTTTTTTAAAATTATTTTTAGGCTAGCCATATTAGCAGCACTTTTTTTCTTCTACCGATTATGCAATGCGTAACATTTCTATAAATCACATCCTAAATATTTCATTGAGTTACTTTGAGTTTAAAATCTGTTAAACAACACTTTGACAAATGTAATCGTTCCAGTTTCAATATAAAATATAGATTACAAACAAAGTTATTCAGTAAAATGAAAATCAGTGCCATATTACTCTGTTCTTCTCTATTAATCTAGTTTCGACCAAAGTGAGTTGAATCGATTGGTCGACCATAATCATAAATAGCGCAATCATATATTATAACTTACATAAAATGATTATTGTAAAGAGTGTAAAACCGCTTAGCGGTTATTTCGTGTTACATAAGTGTAGCATAATAAAGGATGGAGTATAACAAAATAAAAGTTACGTCCTGTATTCTCTGTTCAATTTGATGTTTCGCTGACATATGACATTTTTAACGCTTGGGATTAATATCGCAGTACAAACGCTTTGTAATTGAAAGGCAGCACTTGCGCCTATGTAGTGCACAAAGCGCACGTATCTGCACTCTACTGCTATCTGCACATATTAACTTCTTCAATATTGCATTATATTACTTTTTATCTATATATTTCTCGTGCCCTTATTCTCTAATAACTTTGTAAATACATTTTATAAATTATTGTTATTTTATGTCTCATTTATACTCATTATTTGTAAACTTTTATGCCGTATATCCCACTTTTATGGGCTATATTGCAAAAATGCAATGATTTAAAGCTTGTTTTAAAGCTTTTTTTCAAATTTAAGAAAAGTATTTTGTATTTCTAATTTCTTTATAGTAAATAGAAGTTTTTATTGGTGTAGTTCATTTTCCTTAAACAATAGTAAATAATACATGATAATTAAGTTTTAGATGTGTGTGTGTGTGTGTGTGTGTGCGTGTGTGTGTGTGCGCGCGTGTGTGCGTGCCTGTGTATGTACACATATATATCAGTTATTCTATTAAACTCCGTGTATATACTCCTTGCACATAAAAATGATTCACATTAATATCATCAAAGCTATCACTAACAGAAATAGTCCAACACCGAAGATATGTCATATATGATATGTCATGAAGCATGTCATATAACATATCTATGCTAGTCAATGTTTGCTGCGAGAAAACAAGCATTCTTTACATTTTTATATTGTATTATATATTAGAAATAAATTTATAAAATTATAAATTTATAAAAAATAAAGACATAAGAGGAATAAAATAAATAATATAAATAAAGTGGAATAAATATAAGCAATTTATCTCCGTTCTTGTTTAAATCCATTAAAGCTAGATGGATCGAGGATGATTGCCGTATTAAAAAACGTGTCATGGCCCACACAAGATTGGGAAACTTTGCGTTAGATAATTGCGTGCGCTTTTCGTTCAGTTTAACGTTCGTGATAGCCACAACAGCCGATTACAAATTTCACGGCGAGGTCAGGCACAAAAAGAAGAAGGGAACGATAATTGACTGCGCGCAGCGGTTACATCGCGCACGAGAACGATCAGCACCGGTTATCAAGCGACAAGCGTAATTCTCAACGATCGACGCTCTGCCACGTCTGGTGCGGAGAATTAAAATGCCTGTCGTCGCAAGCACATGCTAGCCAGTCGTTAAGTGGTCGCATTTGAGTTGTTGGTCGAACACGGTGGCCCTTCGAAAATACAGTAATTACGCTAGATACGCGATTGACAAATTTTTATATTAAATATTTTTGACGCTTGAGTTGAAACGAAGAGATACTGGCTATTTTCCTTTTAGAAGATACAAATTGACACAAGTTAACACACTCGAACACAGTCTGACTCTCTTCCTGAGTAGTCGAAAAATGTTGATTGAGTTTGTAAATGGAAAGCGAAGTGTATCGCTTTATGTCAAAAATGTTAACTGTGTTCTCTAAAAGGAAAGCAGCCACTACCACTTAGATTTGAAACTGAATTATTTTTGCATGTGAATTCGAAAGTATATGGTATATCACTTGGAGTTAGGTAATATAATAAGCATAAATTTTATTTTTATTCGTGCAATTTTGTAATTCATTATTTTTTTAAGGATGTCTCTACACTGCCAGCTAAAAGTCGAATTTTAACAACCGCAAACTTCTTAGGTTTTTCTTCCGAACCAACGACAAAAAATTTTGATCGCGAATAACAGAATTTTTTGAAACTAGCTGCAAAAAAGAAAGCAATAAAAATTTAATTTATAATAGTTTTTGCAACGAAAATAATCTTATTCTGCTGCAGTTTTAACTTTTAAACAAGTGGGTCAAATAAATGTACTTTTACACAAACATTTATTAACGTTTTGTTAGTATATGTAACAAATTTTATTTGATTCGTAATGTTACTTTCTCATTAAATTTGCGAATAAGTATTAGAAAATTTACATTGAAATCAAGAGCAAATAAAGAATTACAGAACTTATAAAACAATTATGCCCAATTTCACAAAATTTTGAATAAAACTTTGAAATGTGACATATACGTCTTTAAAGGAGAATTAAGCTACTACCACTTGGAGTTTATTTATTTATTTATTTATTTTATTGAAGATATTACTATTTTTAATCTTTCTTTTTGTGATAGATGACTGCTTCTACATTCGTAGAAACAAGCAATGAAATAGCGCTTGTCTAAAAAGGAAAAAGTCCGAGGCAACCACAATTCTGCATATGGAGATTTTCCCCTCCCTCGTTATTCCCGTCATGCAGAAATGTGCGCGCGGAAACCGCGAGAAGATCGCTCGTGGGAAAATGGGACTTTTTTAAGAACAAATAACGGGTCGCGCTAGAAAAATGAACAGACCACCAGGCCAAACAGTTACAGTTAATGCTCTCGTTTCGCGACACGCCATGCCTTCCTTCTTCTTGTCCTTCGCGTCGCGCGTTGCTCTTCTACCAGGGCTTGGCTCGTTACCAACATCGGCATTCTTAGACACGTAAAGAAAGGAACCCGCTATGATATTTTCTCCCATAGAACGAGAGAGTGCTGTCTCGTATCGAGGAACGGATTCGCATTCCTTCGACGAAAACGACGCGTAAATATTCAAAGTACCCGAATGTCCGACATATCTGAATTTCGCACGCGCGTATTGTATTGTAATATTGTATACCGTACTAGATTCTCATGTTATGCACACATTAACATTCGGTGTAACAATATTTCGCGTAATATCATTACATAATTATGAAAATATTGAACTATTTAATTAATGTGAGAGAACCATTCAATTATTATTCAAATATAGAGTCTTAAACTGACCAACCGTGACACTCGTTAATGATTAGGTTAATTAAATAATTTTGACACAAAAACCCTAATATCAAAATGCCGAGACTATAATGGTTTTTAAATATGAAATATTTATAATTTGTCCAATCAAATCTTGTCTGAAATTCGTGCACTCAAACACATGGCACTTTCTATAGTAACTAAACTGTTTTCAAATATCAATCATATTCTCGAAATTAAATAACTTAAAGTACATTTTCACTATTGTGTCCTGAACCTAAACATGAGAATTTCGAACAACTTGATAGGTCACTTCTCATTTAAAAATTATTATAGCTATGGAATTTTGTATTAGTATTTCCATTTCAATATGGTCTCAGAAATCTGCCATTAACACAGTAAGTTTAAGATATCCTGTTTTCCCATACGTATCGAGAGTAATACAGAACGTTTATTCAATTTAGTATTTAGTAAAAATTTTCTTTTGAAAGAAAGAGAGAAACAGAGAGAGAGAGAATTCCCAGATTTTTCTGATATTTTTATTCAAAATTTCATGTAACATTAGAGAAGGGTTACAATCAGCGAACTCAACAGTTGGGTGAATGCTCGCTGTTATTGGTGTATTCTTCTATATCTGAAGATCTGATTGGATAATCTAAAAGAATGCATCAATAACAGCGAGCGCTCACTCAACTATTGAGTCCGCTGAATGTAGGGTAAAGTCGCCTATTATGGAATAGGTTCCTAATATGAGGTAGCGAGGTTTCTGCTACATTAATAAACGCATGTGGTTGATATCATCATACACTTATTATTCTTGAGATGAAATCGATTTAGTAAAAAATTCATTATTAAATGAAAAAAATCATGTTTGGTCAGTAAAACAGGATGATTTTATACTCTTCTCAACAACAACCAAGTTTTCACTCTTTACAATGTATGAAAAAACGTTGTTTTGCACAATTGGGAAATATGCAAAGCATATTTCGTTATTGGGAAAAAAGTTTCAGTTTCAGTTTCTTTTAATACACTTATTAGTTTCAATATTTTTTATAAGTTTTTCTCTTTTAATTTTGTTTAGCCTTTCTAGGGAATAAAAACTATGCGTTGGGGCTAAGAAGCATTCAGCTTTTCGATGCAAAAATCATTTTCGTTATTTAATTCTTTCCTTTTGTCAAAATTTGGGAGGAAAACAACTCTCCTTCCCCGTGTATATCCATGATTTTTACACTCTCTTTTTAGGCTACTAAAAAAAAAGTAAAGTACTCAAAGAAACTATTTTATCAGAAAGTCGGAATTTAAATTTAAAAGAAAAATTTCAAAAATTTCGCCGAGTACTAACAAAATTCAGTGAAAATCCCTAATTTGCAAAAGTAAAAAATAAATCCCCTAAAAATTCGAAGTTTTCTAAGCTTTTCCACGTAATAAATATCCCTGACTACTATTCTCTACATAGTAAAAATTTAATTACATTTGAAATTTCACGTTTAAAAACAACAATGGAGAAATATATTTGTCCAAGTCGTCAACTTATTTAGATGGATTTGCCTCAGCAAAACCCTGTCCCTTTGGGACGTGAGGGTAAGGGAAAAGGGACCCACCTGCGACAAGAGCTTTGGGAAAGTGTGCGCGTGACTGTTGTGTCCGGCTGACCGCTCCGCTCTCTGTTGTTGCTGTTCCTGTTGTTGCTGCGCCGCGGCCTCCGATCTGAGATCGTGCCTCCATCTCAATACCCCCATCATAACGCGCGGTCACGATAGAAACCACCGTTTAAAAAAACCACTTCTCTCGGTTGATCGACGTTGCGCACGGATCCACGGCCGACTTCACCTTCTTCTGCGATACCGTGGTACTTTATTCTCTCTCTCTCTCTCTCTCTTTCTCTTTCGATCCAGGATCACCGCGATCGAGAACTCCGGATCTTGTCCTTATTTCGCGCCTTCGAGCGGTCAGAATTACTTTCTGTTCTACAGTCTTCTCAAGAGAAGGCACGTGCGGCACATTGTCACACGCGCGTGTTTCGGTAAGAGCCTCGACCGACAAAGAGTGAAGTCATCAGCTGTAGTACCACGAACCGACGATATCTCGATCTAATTTCGCGCGCGTAGAATTCAAACTCCGATACGTGGCCACTGACGCTCCTCAATAAAGGATTATGAAAAAAATCGGTGTCGATCGCATCCTGTACCGAGCGCCGTTCTTCAGGATGTGAAATTCGTCTGGATGACGCACCGCGTCTGCCGCGCGGAGAAAAAGCGGCTCCGAAAATGGTGGAACTCTACAGTGTCCGGTCGGGCTCGAATGCGGACGCCGCCGTTGTTCGGCATCGACGATCCTCATCGCCGATCATGCCGATCACGCCGACTGTCATTCCGTGTGGGCCACTCCGCGAATTTTGCACTTCCAAAACAGAGTGCACGCGACGCAATCTGTTTATTCTCGCACTCAACTGTTCGCTGTAGCTCTCGAGAAAATGCCGCGACGTTGGTGGGCGACGCGAGGTCCGCTGAGCGAGGTCGGAATAGAAAGTCGGCGATCACGCGGGAAGATCGTGCGGCGTCGTCCTACACGGTGCAACTCGCGTGAACGACTGCACGCGGGAGGACAACGCGCGAGACAGAACGGTACTCCAGCGGCACCACGTGACTTCACGCCGTCAGTGCAAAGACGCGACTAAGCGCGTTCGTTCGGCCGAAGCGACGAACGCGCTCGCCCCGTCTCCCTCGACAGTGCCGGATGGAGAGAAGTCTGGAGGAGGGGGACACGCAGCGAACGTCGTCGACACGAAAACCTTGGAATTGTATACTGAAGAAACTGGAGCAAGTGTCTTGAGTTCCCGTCCGTCGAGAGAAACGCTTCGAATAAAATAAAATTCGATTACGTTGAATACATTTTCTGGGAAGAAAGGGGAAGTAAATCTCTTCCTTTCGACGTTTTCGTCGAGGGTGCCTTCCTTCGGTTTTGCTATTCTGGGGATCGATTGTGTATCATGTAACTAAAGTGAAAATTACAAAAGTGACCAAATTCATTAGGTGTTGACCAATAAAATTATAAATACTCTAGTAAATTTGTGCACTTTTGTCATTTTCACTCTAATTACATGATACACAATCGACCCCGTGAGTTCCGTTCTTCAAGTATTCGCTGTCTCTAGTAGCAGTGGAAAATAATATGTGTTCGGGGTGCATTGAGGCGATGCTGTAGCGGGATTCTGTAACACCTTAGCGACAATTCGGTATTGTTACAGCGTCGTTGCGCAGATACATGGTAGAAAAGCTGCGCAACGACACGTAACGATATCCCTAGCTATCGTTAAGAGTTACAGAATACGGCTCTAAGAGGCGTCTGTATTATCGACCAAAATGCCATTTTGTTAAACAAGTATACTTCGAATTGATTTTACAAAAATATAATTTCTTTTACAGAATTAAAATACACAAGCTAATGTATATGACTCTGGTCCATTTATTGCCAAAAATAGGAAAAAATTTTTAATTACAGACTTTCTTATCGACTTTTACTTCAATATGGCGACCAAAACCGTCAATTCACAAGTATATTTGCTTCGTAGAAACATTATGCAGGATATTTTTACAAAATAAAGGCAGTGTCAAATGTAAAATAAATGAATGAATAACGTTGAATTATTAAAATTAAGGGGGGACGCTAAAGTCGTCTTTTTTTACCGACCGAACGTTAATTTTCGGGCAAGCCGTTCTTCTAATTGCATTTACAGATTTAAAAATCCTTTTCCACAATTAAAGTATAGACAGTAATGTATAACGGACGCTATATAAGGATAAGGAAAACAAAAAAAATTGAAAATAATTTTCCAATTTTTTTCGTTTTCATTATCCTTATATAGCGTCCGTTATACATTACTGCCTATACTTTAATTGTGGAAAAGGATTTTTAAATCTGTAAATGCAATTAGAAGAACGGCTTGCCCGAAAATTAACGTTCGGTCGGTAAAAAAGGACGACTTTAGCATCCCCTTAAGAGGATGCTATAGTGATTGAAGAACTTCCTCGACGTCGGCATTGCAGATTATTTTTCGAGGGAGACCAGGCTATCGCTCTTTGTCCAACGCATAGATCTGTCTTTGTTTTTCGATTATTTCGCCATCTGCGAAAAGACCTATCAACTACAGCCACTGCTCTTCTTGCCATCGTTTACGTGCGCTAAGCAAAATTTGGACACGTACAGCTGTTCACCTATTAAACTTTTTTGTTAGGTTGTTGACTGAAACGATACACAGTCAGTGTTGTGTGTTAAAATTGTGTGTTTTCTGAAGTTCGCCCTGGTCTCATTTTATACATACGAGCTACAGAACGTCAGTAAATAACAAAAATTAACCTTGGTTGACATATCCACGAGTCGAAAATAAAAGAATTTTTAACTTTTTGATCGATTTTCTCATAAAATTTACCAGAGCAGACTTTGTTTTGGTGCGTACTTTTATTTTGCAAAAGGATTTTGTGATCTGTAAAGCCAATTCAAAAATTAATGAACACTGTAATGGTCGGTAATTTCTGTCAGTATAGCATCCTCTTAAGAGAATAGAATGTTTGACAAATTATGAACATATGTACATAAAATCCCGATGTAGTGTAGTAGTACGTAGGAGTCTATAATGTTTCGTAAATCATACGTGCGTAAGTCAAATTCATCGGTAAAACTTACGACTCCAGCATCGCCTTAACAGAGAACTCTGTCGACACCATTGTCGTTAAAATTACGAATCGTTTTCTTTCATCTAAGAATGAGAAATGTAAAAGAGTACGTGTCTCTCCCACGCATTGCTTTTACACATTCTCTCACGTACTCTTCTTTGATTTGAAGCGATTATTCTCGAGGCGCCAGACGAACAAACGACGAAGACAATAAAACATGCCTTCTTTTTACTCTACATCCGTCATTGTGCCGTACCCGGCGCCGTACCCCCCGTCTGGTCGAACGAACCTAACCGCCGTTCCCTTCGCTCCGTAGCGCATCGGTCTGTCATCCTAAAAACTTCCATCAGCGGGTTGTCCGCAAATATTGCCGTAGTCGCCGTCGAGTGCGTAAACTCAATTCTTCTTGAAACTGCACGCTCCTGTCTAGCCGCAGTTCTCAATCAATTAGGTCAGATCGTGCTTTCCAACGTTTTACGGTCGTTCCCTCGGTCAGACTCCTCATTTTCCGACCGCGCGAACTCGGCGACTGGCGCCACGTATTAGGATCTCAAAGATTCCAAAAGAGCAAGCTAATATCGCAAAACCTTTCCGTCGAAGAAAATTTTCCTCATTCATATAATTTCAAACTTACATTTGCTTAACTTTTGCAAAATTTTCTTTCGCAAACTGCATAGTTAATAAATAGTGAATAAACATATAATATTATTAATAATTTTCTTGCTTCTTGAAACTGTTTCGTTTATATTTTTCTCTGTCGTGTTTTCCTCGCGGTATAGTTTGAAACAAAATCGCTGTACAGCATAAATTGACATTTCTATATGAGAATAAATAACTCTTAAAGTACAATATTGACAGATGTTTCATGAAATTTTTCACATTTTTTTAAATATCTTAAGGTAGAAAACATAGCGTTGAACGCGACAGGTTCATGTATACACTAATAAAGTGCCAAAAAATGTATAAAGTGAAAATATGCAATTCTAACCTCTTCATTTTATAAGTTTTGTTTAAAACATAAAAATATTCTTCTTATTACTTAATTGCTTTATCAATTTATAATTAACTACTTTTCTATAAAGCGGTGTCTAAATTCTGTATCATTATTGCCTACTACGTCAGTTTTTAGGCCCAATTTCTCAGACGCTCTTTTTAAGTTATGTTGCAAAAATATTAATTAATACAAGATACGAAACAGTATTATAAAAACTGCTGTACCATCTGATAGAAAACACTTTCTAGTTTGTATTCACGTAGTTTTTTTATTTTTAGTTTTTGTTTAAAACATATTATCTGAAAACAAAGTTGGTGACTTTTCTCTAATAAATATTTCAAGAGCAGCTATATAGAGAATATATTATATATTATTTTGAATATATATTTTATGTCTTATTATCTTATTTTTTATTTAATAGAATATAATTGAAGAGTTTTCTACAAACATAAAATAAATTTATTTTTTAAAAAGTGGATTATGGCGTCAAAAATCATTCTGTCAATATATAAAGTCAATATATAACTAACCTTATTTCAGCAAAAATCAAATAGAAACCGGGAAATATTACTTGTATATATATATATATATATATATATATAAGTAATAAATGTAAACTTTGCCACAAGAACCCAACACAAAACAAGTTCAGAAGTATTTCCAGAAATTTTTTTCTTTTAAATGGATCTTCAAAATATTAATTAAATTTTTTAATCTTGTTTTTATACCAAGTAACATGAAAAAATCATGCTCAGGTTCTCTTTCCTCCCTCAATTTTTATACTATTTCCTTACTATATACTATTATTAGCAATCACTAATAGACTCATTATCAAATAGCTTATCCAATTCATTAAAACTTTTTTTTATATATTTACCTGTTACAAGCAACAAAATTTTTCGCATTAGTCACAAAAATTTTTATCTACTGTAGCAAAAAAACTTGACATTAAAAATTTTATTATATTAATTAATTCTCTTTTGTCTTTTGCTCAAGCAGGCGAGGTAGCTTATGATTTTTTTTTCTTCCGTTACAAACAAATCTTTTATTCAAAATTTTTGCTTGTAACGAGGAATTATTGGACCGCTAAATTGGAGCCTATGCTAATACTCCAGGATGTACAGTGCTCCTCCCCTCGCTTCTCCACTATGTTACTGCTTATATTTATTATAACTTAAAAAAAAAATTATCATATTTGCACAATAAACGCGCAGTAAAAGAAAAGCACTAATTATGTGGCATAAAACCATAAAAATCAAAATATTCATTAAAATAAATTCATGGTTACATCAAACATACAATACATCATTCATAAGTATGAAACTTCTCAGAAACTTGTAATTTTTTATCTTAACTTTTTTTATGTCAAATTATAGTTACAATCACATTCTTATAATTTATCTGAGTAAACGGAATTCTCAGTGACCAACTGTGTAAACGCTCATTCAAAAACTTTTCCGTGTTGGCTGTTGCGGTAAAATTAGTATCAAATATGGCAATGACAAACTTCGACATATCGCTATTTTCCATTTGAGATTTATGATGATAAAACATTTGATTACTAAAGAGAATTACATTTACTTTTACAAACATTGAAAGGTGCAATCATTGTTTTGATATTCTAACAATAAAAGACAAGAAAGTTTCACGGAGTTCCACAAAAACTTTTCTCTCAATATATAATTGCAAATATATTTTTAAACTTCAGTTTAGCTGCTTTTAATTTCTTTTGTTTTTTAACTTACATTCGAGAATTAGTTAGCTGTGTATACAATTCGCATGGACCCATAGCTCGTTCATTGTAGAATAGTTTAAAAATGAGAAATTTTTCATTTTCTGAAACTTTAATTTTTCTGACTTGGTTTGTTTTAGGAAGCTCTTATTTATATATCTTATAAATTTGTCAGTTATAAATTTATTTCTCATGTGTAATATTTTATCTTATATAAACTGTGATATTTTAGATTATATAAGTATAAAAATATAAACATTTTTGCTCTTGTTATGATATAATAATATTTATAATAATATTTAGATGATTCTTTTTATTTTACATAATAATGATTTTATGTAATAATGATTTTAAATTTAACTTTATATCCTGTTTATTGTTCCTTCGTAATGATGTTATTTTGTGTTTTATGTGCCATTGTAAAGATATGATACTATGTTTAACTGTATTTCACTCAGTTACATAAATAAAGAAGAGTTTGCACTTTATTTATTGTTATTATTACTGTTTCCAAAATTCAACCTGCATTCCATATGACATCTGGTTTTGACCTTTATTTTCTACTGTTTACTTTTTTGTTAATACAGAAATTGGACTTTTTCGGAGATTTTTCTTAATTATAATAATATTAAGCTTTCATTAATTATAGCTAATACGCTTCTGTATAAATTAAAAGACTAGATATACATTGACGTGGGAGTAATGTTAATTTCAAATCAGCTATTTTCCACGTTACTTGCTTTCACTTTAATTTTCTTTATTTTAACAGGAAACAAGAAGTACTATTTCGTTTATTAAAGCAAATCTTAATGTTAATAATATTTTCATATCAATTAGTAAATTGATTTTTCAGTTTTATAAACTGTGTGCTAATAATCTCTTTGTTTTGTTTTTCTATCGAGTCTTACACTTGCGTAAAATGTGAATTGCATGTGATTAATTAAGGTAGTTAAATCCCCAACTAATCACGTCAATGACTCAAACATATCTTTAAATTTAAGTAAAATATATCATTATGTAAAATAAAAACAAAGCAATTTATAAAATTACAATATTAAATATAATGAAATAAATTAATTAAGAAAAAAAACCTATGTATTACGTAGTAAATAAAAAAAATTAGATCGTAACATTTCTACTCATACGAGCATAAAAACAAGGCTATCAATAAAGATATTTATTTAAAAAAATGTTTGTACAATTGCAATATAAAGGAAAATATATCAAGAGGTATTAGTAATGGTATTAACAAAAAAAGAAAAGTGCAAAGCGGCTCTCGTGAAGAATCGACAAGAATGCACTGTTAAAAATGATAAAATTCAATGTTTTTTTAAATTACATATTAAATTTAATATACATTAAATTTCATGTATCTATAACTAAAAACATGTGCATAAAATTTAGTACACTTTCAGACAACATTAAGTTTACATTAAATATACATTAAATGTTTTAACGTAAGCTACTTAAAATTTGCTTTCGTTGCATTAAATTAAATTCTGCTGCCAATTTTTAGCAGTATTTCATAAAGTCGCTCTTGATGAGAAACGAGATTTTTTTATTCAAACTTTAACATCATACGATAAATATTTATGGTCTTGTTACACATATGCTTCTTCGCGCATTCAACTATTTAGAACTCATTTTTCAGCAACGTTTCGAATGTAATTTCGATATCCTTATAAACATTAGTGTCACATAAATAGCTATATATCAATAGAATTAAATATGAAAAAAATCTGCGAAAAATGTTCGAACGGTTATATATCAGAAACAGGACGGTAAATCGAGTTATAGACCATTATAATTCACAAGCATATATATTAATTTCTAAATTACTTGAGACAAAAGTTTAAAGATTTTTTAAATAACGTGTTTCAATCTAACTACCCTAATGTCCATTTTCACCATGTACATTAACTTTGATCTTGGTTTAACTTATTTTAGTTCTAAAAATTAGAAAGATAAAGAGTAAGCTCTAAATTGATATCAAAGTTAATTTACATTGATGAAAATGAATATAACAGTACAAAGGTGCATTTGCACCAATGTAGTTTAACTTTAAATTCGGTTTGACCCTTTACCGCATCATGTGCCATATATGGCACAAACCAAAGAAAAAAAATTTTATTTAATATTTTAGCTCAATTTTTGTTATAATTGCATTTTTATCCAACAATTTATTTGGACAAAAAAATTCATGCGATAAAAGGTTAATTCAGTTCAATTTACTTCCTATTTTTTTAATTCTTAAAATTAAGAAAAATAGAAAGTAAGTTGAACCGAGTTTAAAGTTAAGCTATATTAATGCGCAAACAGGCCTAAGGAATCCAAAAACTCTCAGCAAGTTTATTCGAATGTGCCGCATACGATGAGACTACGCAAAATTCGTTACTTTATTGGCATTAGGTCCGTTTATATCGATCTTCATAACTGCCATTCGCGAGATTCTATATATCCCTTCCCTATTTATTACAAAAGCATAAATTATAACAGAAAATATCCTAATGCCGCATTGCAATGACGAACGCAATGTTTCGAGATCAAAATTTATCTGCGTACGCGACCTCTTCAAGAGCAAGACCTCTTCACGAGCCTTTGACATCCGCATGGTAACGACAGGTGGTGCGGAAGGTGAAACCGAGAGGAAACCTAAGTTTGTGGCGAGAATCGAGGGAGAGAATCAGAGGGAGAGAGAAGGGAGACGGAAAGAGAGAACGAGAGACCGGATGTCCTTTCGTGGTCGACTTATTTCGTTGTCGACGAGGCTTCCCGTTTCTTTGTGCCTACGCCTCTTTGTTTCGTTATATTTTGCCCAACTTCCTGTGTCCGAAAATTCGAAAGCGTCACTCTGCCACCGGTCACTCGCCCTCTCGCCTGTTATTTACATACGTGATCCTTTAAAATTCTTTAAAGGTCTTACGGAATTGATAGATATTACCTCGACGACAACAATCAATCGTGTAAAATATTTTTCTTTCGGAAAAAAGGAATCCAAAGAATAAAATTGACAAATATCGTTCATAAGTCGAACGGTATTTTGCATTTAATGCGTTAATGAAGCGGTGAACGAGTCGGGGAATAAATTATAATATGTTGAAGAACGGAATAGAATTGTAGGTTGAACTGAGTTAGTGGACAAATCGGATATTAAACTTGTAACTCGCTCGCATTGAAACGATTCCATTGATTACCTCGCTTATAGGGTAAAACGCGTAATTATGCTAATGTTGCGGTAATTATGCCGGATGCCAGGAAGCAATTAACGCCTGGAAGCGCAGCGATGCACAATAATCTTTTATTAGGCGGAAGATTAGTTGAGGCTCGAGAAGAACTGATAGCCGAAAATAGATGAGCGCGCATAGACGATATCCATATCGGTATTTTTTCACAATGGAGTTCACTTAGCACATAACAAGTAGATTAACGAACTGCAAGCAGCTGCAGTCGATTTAAATTGCTATCAATGGAAACGAACGTTGTTTTAACATTACGAGCCGATATAACGCTCTTTATCGACATATCGAAGGTCAAAACCCTCAAATTCACATCCGATACGATTTGAAATTATCTTCAACTCGTATTCCTATAATTTAAAAACATTTACAACGATATTACGAATTAAATATAAAGAAAAAAATTGACAACGGTGAGAAGTAATGTTCTTCAAATCAATTTAAATTTTCCAAAACAACAATCTGTTGCTAATGTATTAATTTGAGATATTTCAATTTCAAATAAAATTGACTAAAATCTTATCTACTGAAAATTTGGAAAAAAATTATCTTTTACGAGATGCAATTCAAGTTGCAATTTAATTTTTTTCTCGCTAATGGATTGATAAAAACATTTGACGCGTGCTGAAACGCAAGCATTTGTTAAGGATGAGTGAAAAAATGGATACCCCCTCCCCACGTCCCTCCCCTCTCTCAGCTCCGGCTCATAATTGCGGCACCGCTTGAAGTTGAAAATTACAAGTTTTAGATATTGAAAATAATTTACATTCTCAGAAAAACATATTGCATTCAAGGTCTCCTAATTTTTGCCCGAGAGTACATCAAGACGCTAAAACTACCGTCATTTCTCAACATAGATTCTCTGTAAGGTAAATCCGATGTATGCGTATTTAAAACTTAATTTATTAAATATTATTTATTATGTTTAAGAAAAACAAATTATATCAATGAAAACTTCATACTGTCTATTTCTATAAAAAATAAAAAGATACAAAATATTTACCTTTTTATATTTAAAAAAACATTTGAAAAACTCTTGCATTTTTGCCTTAATCCTATAAGGGTGGGGTATATGGCCATATATGTGAGATATACGACGCGTAGATAATTTACAAGTAATACTTATAAATAAGATATAAAATGACATAATAACAAATGCATGCATTAATAATTATTATAAGATTTACAAAGTTTAGGGAATATAAACGATAAAAATATATGTATATACGAAACAATAATGCAATATTGAAAAAAGGATAATACGTGCAGTTAGCAATAAAGTACAGATATGTGCACTTTGTGGGTTCTGCGCAGGCGCAAATGCCTTCTACAGAACATCTGTGATGCGGCCGTGCGTTAAAAGTGTTGTATATCTCAAACAGCTATCTAAGACATTAAACTAAACAAAGAATACAAGAATTAAGCTTGTTTTGTTGTATTACATCATTTACTATCCTTCGAAGGATAAAAATCTTGAATCCCATTGCGTTTATTCCGATTCTGATTTAAAATGAATCGGAAATCATCCGATTCGCTTTGACAATTATCGATGCACTAATCCGGTTAAAACCGATTTCAATTTTTTCAATCGGTTTTAATCGAAAATTTTAAGCAGGGTCTACACTTGTGTGTCACGAAATAACTGCTAAGTCTTTTATACTCCCTACAATAATCGTCTTATGTAGATTATAATACATGATTACGCTCTACGTTGACAAATCGACTCAACCATGGTTCCGTTAATATTAACAATAAAATACTGAAATCACACATTGAAAAAAATGTCCGGAGAATAACGATCGGATTATCCTGTTAAAAAGTAACAAATGGATATTTCCGATTATTTAGATCGGAATGTGCAGAAATAAACGGATAAATCTATTTTAAAATACAGCACAAAGTCTAAAATCGGGTCATAAGACGTCTTTAAGATGTTTAAGAGATATCTTTAAAGCTACTTTTGAAAAGATGTTTTAAAGACATCTTTTTAGATGTCTTAAAGTCGTCTTACGTCCCAATTTTAGACTTTGTGCTGTATGGGAATTGATTATCCGACAGAATATCCGTTTATTTCCGATCTAAATAATCGGAAACATCCATTTGTTACTTTTTAACGGGATAATCCAATCGTTATCCGATTGAAATTTTTCTCAATGCAACAGTTGTAATCTGATGTAAAGGTACATAACTGAGTAGTTGCGTGCAAATTACCCTCACTCCACTTTTTCTAACTTTTGCGATGTAAATACCAGAATTCTTCTATACATTTTTCCTAACGTCAACGCTATGACTACTGCATAGTGGCTGCGAACGCTTCTTTGGAAGTCTTATATCGAATCCACTGAAAAATCGTTGGCGCAAGGGCGGAACAATCGAAAAACGAGCATTTGCCCTTCAAAGTTGAAAAAAATCGCTAGGTACAAAGTGAATTTGAATGTAACACATTATTCTGAGAATGTATAAACGTCGCCATTTTCAGTCTAAGGTCTGTGCATCGATATAGGTTAACTTGAATCTTGATTTAAAACTTGTTTTTATCATTTTTTAATTCTTAAAAATTGTTAATTTACATTAGTGCAAACATAATTGGCATTATATTCCGTTTATGTAAATACCGCAAAAAAACAATAGAAAAGTTATCGCAAAATATCTTTTATAACATAAGTACTATTCCTAAAGTTTTATTTAAATCCAACAAGTATTACAAAAAATGAAAAATCAGATTCAAGAGAAGATAAATAAATTTCCGAACATTTCAAACTTTTATATTAACATTCTTCAGCTTAATTAAGAGAATAAATCTACATCATATTATATATCATTAGTTAAAAGAAAACTTTTGATTTTAATACTGTATGACATGTTATTTTGAATAATAATAATAATTTATTATAATAAAAAGATTAAAATTAAATGTATGTAAAAATAAGGAATTTTGACTCATAATTAAGGCGAGCTTATAGCTCACGCGCAAATGAAAAATCTGTGGACGTTTAATTTCATCTTAACTCTAACAAAACGCTTTGTTGATGATTTCTATATTGAAACAAATTATATCTTTAAAATAGTTAACATTCGTTTTTCTGTAACATTTTAAAATTTGATCATCACAAAATAACTTTAAAATGTACAATCTATGTTTACCAAGAAATATATATTCGCAATCTGTTCTTTATTTCTATTGCGTTTTTATTAATTTCACATGAAGTTAGTCATACAGGCAACACCGTAATATATGCCAATTTATTCTAGCGGGGTAAGCTGGCTACAATGCAATATGTTCGTATTTCATTTATTACAAAAAAACTATAGAATCATATAGAATTGTTCCAGTATAAAAATATAGAGAAAGAGTCTCTTTGTCACATTAGTTCAATCATGAAATCATGTTGCTACACATTTTATACAATGTATTTATGCATAATTTAAACACTAAATTATTTATCCTTGCTTTCAAAAATATAATTATCAATTAACCTTTTTTCTCTTGTATATTCATTCACTTCCTTCCTCAGTTTATAGTCCACAAAGAGTACAATGATAATTTTTTTGTGGCAACAGAGACCTGCGACACGAAATCTATGATCTTCACGGCCACTGCGCAGAGGGCACAAATCTGAAAATCTTCCCGGTCGTTTGGTCAGAGCACGATGGTTCGAAGCGACAACTTCCGGCGTGCTTACCTGGCCGACCGGAAGTGACGCGTCTCCCTTGCTTCGCCTCTGCGCTAGCATTTTTATCGCGTCGCACGAATCAGCGACGCGTTTCGGAGAGTTTCGGTTCGCGTACGATGAACCATATAATTATTTACTACTTAAGGAGTGCTTGATTCTCGTAATGATTGACAAATATGCTATTCAAAATAGCACAGTGGAAGATGACAGACAATTTATTTCCATTGTTAGCTTTACATCAGAAACAAACGAATTTTTCTTACAAAAAATTTATCTTGAGTAAACAGAATAACGTCATAATTTTGCAAAAATAATGCTCTAATCATAATTATTCATAAATAATTAAGTATTTTATTTGATTTCTTTTAAAGGGTTACATACACATAAGTGGATAAAAAGAAATCAATTTTTCAATTTTCGCCTTTTTTTAATAATATGATAGCTTAAGAATATTTTTCTAAAGTTGTAAATCAGAATATATAAAAATTAAAAAGTTAGAGCGTTTTAAGGAGATGCTAAAGTCGTCCTTTTTTACCGACTAAAAGTTAATTTTTGCGCACACCGTTTCTTCTAATTGCATTTACAGATTTAAAAATTCTTCTCTACAATTTTTTAATTTGTAAATGCAATTAGAAGAAACGACGTGCACGAAAATTAACGTTCAGTCGGTAAAAAAGAACGATTTTAGGATCCCCTTAAAGAGACGAGTGTTACAATTGCCGGGCGAGCACTTTTCCATTTGAAACGCGTTTTTCTTAGTGTTTATACAATAAATCGCTACCTAAAATATCTCGAAAACAAATGACTATATCAAATTTGGATTTTTTCTATTTATTCAACATAAAAATACGCAGTTTTCATCAATTTTCAGGCAAAAATTCACACTCTTTTATTTAGATAAAAGTTATTTTGCACCAAACGCAAATTTTTAAAATCAATCCTGACAAAGAAATTCCTAGAATATAGATTTCTAGGTCTATCTAGGATCTATTGCGTTTTAGTATGTCAATTGTGCCTTATAAATTTTAGAGTAGGTACCGCAAACTACACTAATGGTACACTTTTCCTTTTCCACCAAATATACCGTACGTTACATTTTTATAAATTACGTCCTAAGTAATAAATATTTCATTACTTTGAGTCTAGAATTTGTTAAACAACATTTTGACGAATATAATTGTTCAAATTTTAATGTAAAATATTGATATTAACAAGCTATTCAATAAAATAAAAATAGATGCCATAATACTCGTCTCATCTATATAAAAATGCGATGCCGGCCAGTTCATCTTATATTATTATTATCTCTTGAAGAGAGAAAAAGAAAGCGAAGTAAGCAAAACATGCAAGCAATACGGACAGCCTTATTATAACCTTCATCTTTCAAATATCCTTTCAATCAAATTACACGTGAAAAAATTTTGAAAGATAAATTATTTTGCATATATGCGTACATACATGTAACTAAAAAATCTGAAATCGTTGTTGAAGTGATATTTACATGTATGTACGGTGCGGTGCATTAATGAGGTCCTTTTTTGGTGTAACAAAAGTCATAGCAATCTTAGCCAATCAGACAAACTCACTAGGCCAATGGAAACACATGATTAGTTAAATTGCTGGAATTCCTACACCAAAAAAGGATCTCATTAATTCATTTTACTCTATGTACTTGATCATAAAATCTCGGTATTGAAATTTTATTCGATGATGATTGCAATCGAAAGTATATATCAATATTAATTTTAAAAAATTATCTTTTTTATCACAATTTCAGTTTCTGAAATACAATAATTTAACCGAAAGTTCGTTTGACATGAGAATTCCGGATAAATTTGATAGCGCTGATAAATTTGCACAGTAACATAATTTATACATTAGCAGCCCGTCGATCTTTTTTCAATGTACTTAGGGGAAAGTAGGTAAATTGTACGCACCTAAGGGAATTTATCGCAGTGAAGTGATTTTTAAAGTTGAATCGATACGAGTACAGAAATAGAAACGTTAAACATTTTTTTATCAAAATTAAAGAATAAAACGTAAGAAATACAAGTCAAACGCGGTAGTTGGTGCGTCAATAATAATAATACATGTATTTCGCTTTTAGTACATAAATATGTATACAAATATCGCGTTTCGACTTCCCTTGAAGTCATTTTCAACGATTCAAAATTAACATTGTATTAAAAGTTGTGTAGAGTAGTGATCGCGTTGACTGACAGAAAAAAACTTCTACTATTCAGCATGTTGTCTCCGACTTAAAAGTAAGAAATTGACAAGCCGTAACGTCGCTTCCACATGTTCAAAAATTGAAAATAGTGATCCATCAATGTTGACAACCAAGATGAACATAACGAACAATCATGTCGTAATCTGTGGTGAGCAGTGGTAATGAATATCACCGGAAGTTATAAAATAAGATTATCAAAAAACTCACCAGCGACTGCCAAAATCAAGGCCTTTAAATTGACGTCAAATATGTAAGATAATAAATAACACAGATCTTCAAATGGGAACGTCATTATAAGTCAAAAATAAAACCAAATAAATATAATAAATATAATAAATAATAGAACAGAGATAGTCGATGTTCCATCAATTTTTTTATCACTATGTATTGTCATATTGAACAATTTTTCATTTGGTAATGCTATATTCAGGCAAGTGGATAAACGAAAAAATTTCTCGCGCTTTGGGTAATTGTACGCGCAGTTGGATAAATGTACGCAGAGGGAAAATGAGGTTATAGTCCATTTTTTTAGCTACACTACACTGCATTACACTGTACTAGTGGCACTATAGTTGGTCTCACGTGGTCTCACGCCTTTCAAGATAAATGCGTAAAATTGTCCACTGCGGACTTGATTTGATAAAAAAACAATTACTCAATGACTATTTAATTAAATTTAATAAACATTAGTTAAAGAAAAGCACGAAAAAAACGTACTTTTGTTATAACAAGATTAAATTTGATATAACAAGATTAAATAAATAAATTAAAAATATAGACTTATTGCTTTATTTTCTGAACGCCGAAATTGCAACAAAAATCATGATTTTACTTTTTCTTATTTTTTCAATTAACTACGTTTTTAAATAATACAACGTATGGTTATATATTATTTTTAGGTTAAGTGAAGGTTTAAAAAATATCTTCAGCCTACAAATATCGTCGTAATATAATCTCTATTCATCGGGAAGATGTCAAACCACGAAGCGTACAATTACTTACTTTCCTCTATTGTTAGTGTCACTTGATATTTTTTTAATCGTTGATAAGGAAGAACGCTATAATAAAACTTCTTTTAAGTCGATACTGCAGTGACATCGATACACACCGTTGATAATATCGTTTCTTCGATCATCCCACCGAGATCTGCATTATCGACAGTTAACATGTACCGATCAAGTAGAGAACTAGCTAGAGTATGCGAATGTAGAAAGAGAAGAGGGAGCAAGGATAAAAAGGAGTTGAGCGCTTCTCACGACATTGTGAGATAGCATGTGGTGCGCAGATGATTACAACTCGTATGTCGAAATCCGGATCGCGATTTACCGGCGAGAAAGAAAGCGAGAGACGCACAAATATTCCTCAAAAGCGATTCCCATATGCGCAATTTCCTGCAGATGCGCTTGTTTTTTTTTTCTCTTTGCTTGTTATTCGCAATGACTTTTCTCACGGGTGTAAATGTTTCTTGGTTTCTTCAATCAAAAGAAAAAATCCAACTTACTTGTTAGTATCGTGACTGATTAAACTGAGTATGATTAATGATACCTGGCGCTTTAAATTAAATTTGAGATCAACTGAAAGCAACATAATTTCATTATAATATAAATGATAATTTTATTATTTATTCTTGTACTTTCTCGAGAGATTGAAAACCTTTTTTTAAAATAGAAATTAATTTTCAACGTTAAATAGTTCACTAGCTATTGACTATTATGCTATCTTTCTGAGATTACTCTTCCTCTATTTTGTAAATTGCTCGCTCGATTTGTACAAAACTCAGCTCTATGGGGTAATTTGGCAATATTTTATTCAAATCTCAGATAAAAATAAAAAATTCAAAATGATAAATTGATTATCATAAAACCCGGTTTTAAGAAATTTATATTGTAATATTATTAAATAAATAATACCAAATTTTCAGTTTTGTTTTAAAGCTTACGCTAGTCACGTAAAACAGACGCTTATAAGTGCAACAACGATCAAACATTAATCACGAATCCTATAACACAAGCATTTTCAGATTACATTCAAATTGAGTGATCCTAAGAACTCCCCCCCCCCCCCCCTAAGTTTTATAATAATCAGATCACTTTTTTGAAATTCTGTTCGTACAATAAATTTTAAATTTTAGAATTTTAAGGCTGCAGAATTAAATTCCCCAGAACCCTTGAGAAAACAAGGTTTTTCATAAATTATTTTCTTAGAATGCTTCTATTCTTAAAGGATTATTATATTACAATACGCAATAATTTTTAATGTTTTTAATAATTGCAATTTGGGAATCTCGTTACTATAAACATTTTAATGTTAAGAAATTAATATTTTTTAAAAATTATATTCTATTCTTTCAGCACGGTTGAAGAAAGAATGCACTTTTTTTCTGGATCATCCCGTATAATTTGCCTGCGGTGTCATTCAATCCCATCGTCAGACGTTCAATCAATTACCGCGAAACCGGCAACCCGACACGGAGACGGGTGCGTCTTTTTCTCTTTCCATTTCGGGCTGAGTAAAAGGGGGACATGCATTCCCCCTGTGTCGGGCCGATTTAATATGTGACTGACACGATGCCCCTTCCAGCGAGGGGAAAACGCGGGGTACCGGCGCGAGATAGGGGGCCCCCTGCGCGACGCGGCTCTGCCCGATTGCAGGAAATCAAGTGATGCGCGATCGCGCGAGCGATTCGTCTCGAGTTTTTTTTCGTCCGCGTCCGGGCAGCCGTGACGGATCGTGTTGTTCATTCATTCTCAGCCTCTCCTCCTATCTCCTCTTTCTCGTATCGCCGTCCATTCATCTATAGTTCGTTCTCGTAGCTTGTCTTCGCGGGCGTGCAGTGTCACGCAAGATTTACACAAGAAACGGAAAGTTGAGAACAGGGTTGAGTCTTACTAGTTAAAAAATTAATAACTTTTAATTTCATTTAAATGAGTTAATTTTTAATTTCGCTAGTTATTTTTAAAACATATAAACTTTAGCTTATTTACTTTTTTCTCGAGTTAAAACTTTATTTATGCAAAAGAAAAAAAATTATAACAAAATACATTTTCTCTTATAAGAAAACAACCTTTCTTCTTTGTTATTTTTTCAAATAAACTCAATTTATAAATAAAATATTTTATATGTTTAATAATCCACATTCTAATTGTTTTGATATTTTAATTAATTTAATTTCAAAAAATAACATTCTAATTTAATAACGCTTTACACAATTAGATTCTAATCTAATTTTATCTTAACGCAACTATCATATTAGTTTTTTGTTCGTACAACTTTTTTTAACGTAACTGAGTGAGTCAATTTCATGAGTCATTAACTTTATTTTTTTTTAATATTAGTTTATCCAACTCTGGTTGAGAGTAATTGAATAGACAATTTTAAAAGAAAAAACGTGATTTCTTTTTTAAATAAAAACAATTTTTTTAAGAAATTGTTTATTTTACTTTTCAAACAAGATATGTCAACTGTAAAAATAAAAAGACAAAAAAAGACAATTTAAAAGGTACACATTCAGCAACTTTCTCTACTACTAATGCTTGTTCGGAAAAGCTCTGGACATCTCTAAGACATCTGTATAATATCCATTATCATATTATACATTCGTATATTTTAAACTCTAACAGAGATAAGTTTTTTATATTATTTTTGACGCTTGGCTTGAAACAAAAGATACTATCATTTAGGTTGGAACAAGATGAATATTCTTAAATGGGAATAATACAAAGAGATGTACCACTTGAGATGTAATTTTTTCGCATTCAACCGACGTATGCACTTAACACATTAAAAAGAGTTGTTAATTTATTCTTTCATCTCTGTTTCCTCGAGATTGAAAAGCTGCAAAATTAATATCTATATTCTTATGACATTTTCATGAAGTGATACATAACGATGTACTTATTACCTGTAGTAATTACGTAATAGATTAGATATGTTTGAAACATTTCGTCATGACGTTGCAACAGTTGTCAATGCCAATTTGAAACACTTGATGAAAACTAAATCGACCGTGAAAACGTGAGACAGAAGTGAAATATCGTAAATTGGGCTAGCTTTCGTAACACTTTCGAATCATTCGTTAAATTACAGTTAAATGTGTGAAATTAGATAACAAGGGGCGAGTGGTTCCATTCTTTTAGAATATACGATATATACGGGCACCGGTATACCATGATTGACTTACGTAATTGTTATGTCGCAGAACGTCGTCTTAAATGAAAATGAAGAAAAAACTATCGTAAATATTTTTTAAATACGCATTATGTATGATATATGGAGATATTTATAATCAGTTGTTTTGAGAGTAAGAAAGAGTCTTATTGCAAGGCCTGTTTATGTTAGTGTAATGATCAATTTCAACCTTCGTTTAACATCCTCTTCTGGTTCTTAGAACTAGAAGAAAGGAGAGTAAGTTAAACTAAGAGATAAAAGTTCATTTACATTGGTATAAACGGGCCTAAGAGGTTCATTCTAGGAAGACACAATTGTTTTTTCATCAATATTTATCAATTAAAAAAAGTCCACGTTTTTTTTTTAAATTTTGATTATCTGTATAATTTACTTTTTATTCGCAATTCTTGGTTCACAAGTATATCTGCGAGCTCCGATGCATATACAAATTCTGTTACATACCTGAGAGAAGTACGACGGCAGGACGCAGCGTTGATCGTCGAGACGTGAACTCTGTGCCCGCTCGAGTAACTCAAATAGATCCTGCGTCGTGCTCTGTAATACATATTTCAAAATACATTTTCCTTCACCTTTTTTTTCATTCGTGTCACGTAATTAATTGTTGCAAGTGCAAATGAACCATGATCAGAGTTGAAAACGTTATGATTTTTATAAAAATTTGCGTTATCGTTACCGTTTCACTTTGTGTAAAAAGCAAGTCATTACCATTACTCGTTACTAATTTTATAAAATAACGCGTTATATATACCTGCATGTAGCTTCAATGATGGTATATTCAAAATCGTTCAAGACAAATATAAGTTATAAAGATTGAGCGCGTTCCATTTAACGCTCGCAACGTTCATGGAAGCGTTTTCATCCTTGTTGTTCGTCGAATATTAAACGAGGACAAATAAAGCTCGCGATTATTGCAAAGGTTAAGTGAAACGCGCCTGTTATAGAGGAGAATAGGGTATTATGGCTACCGTCGACAATATGGCTACCCCTATTATCTCCGTTATTTGGTGACGTATTCTAACAATTGCTTATGGAGTTATTCGTTTAGTAGTCCGTCGTATTTTAGTGATATTAATATGCTAATACATAATAATGGACAATTGTTATAAGGCATTTTTACTTTTGAGCACTTCCAAACTTTTTCAAGGTACTTTTTTAACCTATGGGTGATTATTAATGGTTGTACCCACTTTTTACCATAGGAGCACGCATTTGTAATTTCTAATATAATAATATATTAGAAATAAATATCCGTCGGTAAATCATGCTCCTATGGTAAAAAATGGATACAACCATTAATAATCACTCTGTATAATTACACATACTTCCTCATTATTCTTAAACTTGAGTGTATTATCACACGAATGTACACATACTCGAGTGTTTTTTTTTTATTTAACTCTTTATTCGGCCGTATACATTTCGAGTTATACAAAGTTAAAACAATAACATGGAATTTTGTTAATATGATTTTTTAAGCGAAATTTTTATATCAAAATATTTCTTCGATAAATCAATTGTCATTCTAAAGAGCGGTGTTTAGAAACATTAGAGACATCATTTTCTACTTACTGTTTAATGTTAAACAAGGATAAAATGATATTTCTAATAAAATTTCTAATGGTATTTCTAAAACTTCTGAACGCAGGAAAATTCTAAACAATGGAAAATAAAAAATATATAATTTTATAACAAGATATTGTATTTGTTTTAAACTAAACTAATTTTTTTAAATTATTTTTATGGATAGCCATATTACCACCACTTTTTTTCTTTCACCGATCATGCAGTACATTAGATTTTTATAAATCACATCCTAAATAATAAATAGTTCTTTGCTTTGGGTTTAGAATCTGTCAAGCAATACTTTGGCGAATGTAATCGTTCAAGTTTCAATAGAAAATATTAATCATGAACAAAATCATTCAATAAAATGAAAATAGGTGCCATATTACCCTCTTCTCCTCTATGTAATATTTCAGCAATTGTGTTTAGATACTCTTTGTTATCTGAGGGATCGCTGTAATAGTCGTAATCAAGGTACAAAGCTCAATGCATAAATACGTATGTATGTCGATCTTCGTTGACTTATGACAATAACTTCGACTAATACGGCAATTTTTCTTTTCTGGCTCTAACGCATTACACCCAAACCCTGATCATGATCATTACATACATATGTAACTGTACCAGTTAAGAAGATTCTCCAGTTTAAAAAAGTCACAGAAGGAGAGTCACAGGATTTTTTATTCATATATAATATATATATCTTTCCACAAAGATGATCTGGCCATCTTCAAAATAATAAACAAAATTTAACAGAGCGTTTACCCAAATTTTATAAAAAAATTTTTTTAAGAATTCCTACATTTTCCAGGAATTTCATTCAAAATGAGATGATTCCAGATGAGATTGTTCCGGGGTCTGCAATACATAATTCGTTGGCGCTTCCCAAGGGACATAATACATTCAAAGGTAGGATAAGGAACAGAGGAAAAGATATCGAAAAAATTGATTGAGTATTCTACTTGTTCGTCTTTTGAATATTTTTGCTAGGCAAATATTAATGTTATACATAGAGTTGAATAAATGATTTTTAGCTTCTGCCGTTTAGGGGCGAAGCGGAAGTCAATTGAAAGGAAGATAATATTTGCAGATATGGGGGAAGTTAGCGGGCCCATTAGTCGGCGAGAATGGGGTTATTTGTTTGGGTAACCGTGGTTTTTCGTGAATATACGAACCGATGCGTATACAGTCAGGTCGGCCCGTAATTTCTGTATCCATTGAGGTGAAGGAGAACTTTTCGTTCGCTCTCGAGTCCTCACCGCCCGTTAGGGCGGTTGTGAGGCATCACAAACGGCCCTGCTAAGGGCGACCCGGAATAAGCGGGGGATGAGGCCATTTGCCTAATGGCCAGCTCGAAAATCGACTCGTCGAACTCGGTATGACTGAGTAAAGCTTTCCGGAGCCTCTTCTGATGGACTTTACGCTCTCCGCGACCCATATTGTAGCTATTTAGGCGAAGAAAGGCTCCATTGTAATTAGCGAAACAAATAATAGTATTCTAAGCCCAACGAATGTATAATTCAAATTCCGCGAGTGGTTCTTAAATATTTAATTATCATCTTCCTTTTTTATATTTTATTTTTAATCCTTTAACAAGGGTCCCGATAGAAATGTAACGTTGCCTGGAATTGTGCCTTTAAATTCGTAATTAAGTCATGCTGGAAATATTGATAAATAAATGGATCTTCTATATGTGGCACTTTTCTTTCGCGGGCCAAGACCACAGGAGAAATGTATAGAGATTTGATGACGACTGTCGAATTTGTATTTTGGAAAGGGTTCGAACAAAATAATGTGCAGAACGCTTCTGATATCAAAGCGCGCACCGCTCATTGTCAACTGAATTGATTCGGAGGGGAAAAAACGGAGAGAAAAACGCCTCAGGTATCAAAGCGCGCTACTCTTTATTAAGTGGAAAGGGAAGGTGATGGAAAGAGAGTTGAATATGATCGAAAAAAGAATTAAATACGATCGAAGCGAGTAACGGAATCAGCCATATCAGAGCGCTGCTCCCATAAAGGTGCACGCGTGTGAAAGAAAGAAGAATAAAGACCAAAACGTCACAAGTATCATAGCACGCTGTTTCATTTACGGAATCAAAAAAGGAAAGTGGATGTCGCCGATCTCCTAAGTTAGAAGTGGAGTGAAGTAAAGAAGGCACGGAGAGTTCCACCGAAACAATCTCTTTTTTTTAATTTCGGTATGTTTATATACACTGTAATGTCACAAACAAAATAGTAACCAAATTTGAAAACATAAGATAAAAATAATTTTTAACAAGCCTTTGGAAATTCAGTGGATAATAAACACTTCACTTAAAATATATTTTACGAAAGTAAAATATATTAATTATCGCTCTAAAAATACATTAATTATAAAATCAATTATTGACATGAGTCTTCTCTAATAATGTTGGGGCGTAAGATAGTACTTTGAGTCCTTTTTTTAGTTCGCATATGAACTATTATTCTCGCACTGAAGTGGATTCACAACAAGAATGGAAACGTTTGTAAACTGACTGCAAGAGTTTCTATAAATTAATTATATATGTGTAAAATAATTTGAAATAATTTGTTAATGTTCTTCAACAACCAGGAAAGCTCATATCAATTTTCTAATTCATAAATTTTAAGTAATAAATGTTTTGTTCTGCACAAGTTTTTATTTTACTCAGTATTGTAAGTTATTGCAAAATAACTTGATTAGTTTCGGCTACGTCGCCGAAATTCCTTTTCAATTTCCACCGAAATCGAAATCTTATTGAAACTTCAATTTTCAGCCGAAACTAGATAACCGAAACTGAAACAAAATTTTCGGTCGGGTTCTATGAGACCCAGGCAGACAGTTCTCTCATTGTCAGTCCAAATTAGATTGCACTCCGCTTGCTTTGATTAGGAGTGAAAAAAGAAAAAGGTAAGAGCTTCTATACTATAAACTGTTATAATTAGTGTTGCATTTAGATAACTTGAAATTATCTAAATAAAGATAAAATAAATTACATGTAAATGTATCTTGGTTAAGTGATTAGTTTTATTTATCTAGATAAAAAATAAAATTATACATTTTTATGTAGTTAATTTTTAGATAATATTGCTATTGAGCAAAATAATTTCGAATATAAAAATATGCTCATATTTTTATTTCTTAAAAACGAAACTTCAAATAATTTAATCGCACAAAAAATTTCTCTTTAGATTTGAATCTGTATGCAAATAAAAATCAAAGTGAAAAAAAATAGAAGAAATATATAACTCACATTATATAACGACTGATAAAATTCTTTGTAAAAATTTTCAAATTCATAGTTTTGGAGTAATTTTTATATTGCACTACTACTAATTTACGTAATCTGTGCTGCGTTCCGATATACACTAGTAGGACTAAAAGTTTATAGTTTACGTTACATATACTATAAAGAAGGATGTTACGAAAACGCCTGTTTTTCCTGTGTTCAAAGAAAGTAAAACGAACATCATTTCTTATAATTTTTGAGGCGAAGAATCCGATGGTTCAAGTTAAAATCACGTATGTTTACACATTTCAAGTTGCAAAAACAAAACGGCAAAAATTGATTTTTGTAAATACCAACTTAATTTAAATAAAGAATACAGTCTTTTGATTGAAGCATGTACGATCGCGACACTCTAATTCTATAAAATATTACGTTTATGTGTTGATAAATAAAAATAATTCCGGGATTTACATACACAACAAAGAATAAAAATTATTAAATCAATATGTTACAACTTGTCACTTAAGACTCAAAGTCGGGAATAGTCGTGTGTTTTAATGTACAAAAGAATATGTAAACATACATATGGATCTCAAGAGTGGAGGAAGCCGACTCGTATTCGTGCAAGCGCACGAACTTGCCATTGGATCTGATACTTTCGCTATTAAATGGAATAACAGAGCATCTTTATAAAATATTCTGTATTTTTTTATGTTAAAATATGTATAGGGCGAGTTTTTTAATTCGTCGATTGATCATTCGCACATTATTGGCAAATGCAACTTTGTTGTGTAAAAGCCGCAGCATTTGCGTATAATGCAATTGATGAATCAATAAAATAAAAAATTCGCCCATAATACTACGTATCATCAATACGTTTAGCAGAATCCTATCCTGTGAATGACTGCGAAACGCAGCCGATTTAAATACAATTTTCTATGTGTTCCCATCGCGTAATTTTAACTAACACCATCTGATTTCTCGCGTCAAAAATTAGAAGAAATATTGTTTGTTTCACTTTCTCCGAATACAGTCAGAACAGACCTTTTCATAATACCCTTCTTTTCAGTAGGTGCAATGAATTTCAAAACAACTATTGTTATCATTTTGAAAATCTCTTCTCTAAGATAAATGATAATTTGGAAGTCGAAGCTAAGAACAGCACTTTTCTCTCATTTTCGTTATTGCTCACATCTTAGATAATTTGAAAAAGATAATACTTTTTGTATTTAAGATAAAGATGTTCATAATGTGCTTCATAATAATCTAAATAAAGATAAGATAAAGCTATTTCTTTAGCCAGATGATTATCTAGATAATTTTATACAGCTAATGGCACGCACTGGTTATAATTAACTTAATTCAGTTGAATTTAAATTACAAAGAACCAAATTTATTAGGTTTATTAAAGAAATTACGCGAACTTTACTTACAATTATTCACTTACAACTGTGTCGTGGTCTCGCTACCAATAAGAATGAACCCTGGATCGATCGATCGTGCGTGGCTGATCAGATGGAAAATGAACGCCGAGTACCAAAATCAGCGGGTTCATATAGTAGCAGATTGGCTGCCGCGGGCGAGAGCGAGAGGCAATTCCCCAAATTCGCGGAAAAGCCATGACTCTAGTTTTCCAGCGCATTCCTTTCTCAATAATTTTATTCATGAGCTTTATCACGAAAACGCGTGATCTATCACTGGCGGGTGCATAGCACGTCGAGAGAACGAATATTATTTGATGAATTCATAAAATAATTATCTTTTGTTTAATTAAAGAAGCTATCAGCAAACCATGCGAGAGATTGATAATTAGAGTCACACGCAAGCATCATTCCATCTTTATATAAAAAAAAGGGATAAAATTAATGATCAATTCAATTTAATATTTAATAATAATGATAAAAGAAAAAAAAAGGAATAATAAGTTATAAATGTAATATCGTCGTAGTTATATGGACAGTACAAAAAGCGAATAACAAAATAAAAAAAAAAGAATCCCTGTAATGCGCCGCACGTAACAAGGATTAAAGAATTTTTTAATGTAGCTTTTAAATAAATTTATTTTACTGTACTTTTTAATATTCTTTAAACCCATTCGTAAACCCACCTATAATTCCAAAAAAAAAACCACTTAAGATTTGAATATTATGTCTGTAAAAGTTTTTTTAAAACAAAATAATAAAAAGTACGTAAAAATATGGCACAATTTTCTGCAATACGGATTTAGTTTACTAAAAATACAGAATTCAAATAGATTACCCCAATTTCAAACGATGCATTGTCACTAATTTTTTAATAAAAACTCACAAACGCACGAGAATATACACGAATGTGTATGCCATATTTATTATTAATCGCGTACATACGTTTTATTTGTTGTTAATCGTGTCCATGTTTTGCTAATCGATTACTAAGGAAAAAATGATCAAAGAAACAATTTTATCAAAAAAAGAGAGATACAATTGCAATTTAGAAGTAAAATTCCAAAAATTTTAGTGAATGTCAATAAAATTCTATCAAAATCCCAATGAAAATCCATGATATTTTCAAGGATAAAAACTGAATCCTCTGAAAATTCTAGGTTTTTCCGGTTTTTCACGACAGTAAATCACGGTTTAAATCTCAACCAATAAAAAATAATAATTTAAAAATATTTTTTTAATAACAAATGATAAAAACAAAATATTAAGGTGACAAAATAAAATTAAATCAAGCAAAGTAAAAATAAAAAAATTATAATGTTAATCTAAATAATGTTTATCTAAACGTAGAAATCATATATACATGTTTCGGACTTACTTGTCCATCTTCAGTTACAAAAGTTACTGACCTGTCCAATATGCAAATATAAAATCTAGTTCGAATATGTCACTTACGCATATGTCACTTAAATAAAATACCGTTAGTCTGAGACGAAATCTTGTTCTCACTGTCAGAAGGAAGCGCCCGACAGGTGATGTATCGCTATTGAAGAGAGTTACATCATCAATCTTTTACGTCAAAGGAATTATATTGTTCTATATAAATAAATAAATGATTAATGCTGATAAATATTGACATGAAAAAAAATTGAAAAAAATTAATCACAAAAATAACTTTTAAATGCAGTAAGAAGCAATTTATAAGTTGCAACATTTTCATCGTATTTAAAAAAAAATTGTGTAATTTGAACACTTTATACTCTCACGCTAAAATAAGATGGTAAAACATTTTTTTTTAATTCCAAAACTTTTAATCTCGGAATACTACAAATATTTTTCTGGTATTAATACTACATTGCATGGAAATTTTCCATGCATTTAAAAAACTTTTACACTTTTATTATATATATATATATATATATCTATTTTTTATATATATCTCTTTTTTATATATATATCTCTTTATATATCTCTTTTATATATATCTATGGGTTACAAGATGATGGAATAATTAAAGTAACATTATTTTGATATAAATAAAATTAATGAATTTTAATGTTTAAGTGCAAGCTGAATGGAGAACGCTGTTACATAACAGTAAATATTTGAGTTAACTCCTAAAAATTCACTTACAATAAAACTCCATTAAACTCCATTCTTTCTTATGAATATAGTTTTTCATAATTCTTATATTTCGTTCGCGATTAAATTAACTTAAAACTCTCCTTCTCACAAGACTTAATGTTATCTTAGAAAATTATTTTACGAAAACTGTATACTATGAAAAAATTTTTGAAGATCAAGAATGCCTATAAATTAACCGTAAACTTATTTCTCAAAACTTGATAAAGTTCTCGCATTACATGAAAAGACAGGAGAATCTCCTTAAATCTTGGAAACGTTTCATTAGCGCAGTGGACAATGTAATTGTAACTTACCTTAACTTTCTCCGAATTGGCGCCCGATACGTCTTGCTTATCATCTTCCACGGTGGTGGATCGCCGCGATTCGGAATCGCAATATACGGGCTGCTCCAGCTGCTGCCGCCTGAAAAACAAACAAGTCAAGCGATCAGCGATTCTTCCCAGTTTTTCTGAAAAATTAATGGAGAATCAAGACGCGCAGACGCAAACATTACTGCTGTTACACATAGAAAAGAGAACATTCTTGTTTTGAAAATATTTAATTTCGCAAAATGCTAAATATTAAAATTAAATTATACAGCGTTAAACAGACGTAATTTGCTTACATAAAAAGTGTATAGCTTTATCAAGGAAAGTATGTTCTCATTATTCAATAATAATTTTCATGAGATAAGAGGAAAGAATATCGGATAGAAAAAGAAACAATATCGATTACATGCTAGTTATCGCTGTAAACAAAGAAGTACCAATTCTTTTTTTAAACGCACACTTTATATATATACTCATAATATATATTTTTTCACTATAAATGTAATTGTTATTCACACACATTCATGTGTGTATAATTTTACATACTTTTTGTACAGTGCAAATCAAGGCGATGTGAATGTGTAAAATACAAAATAATATAAAGAAACATAAAAAATAATAAAAATAAAACACAAATATTTTTTCATTATTACACCAATTGATAAATAATTATCAGTGTAATGCCCTAATCAGCGAATAGAAAGCTCCACTAATTTCTACGGACATGCCGTCAATTTTTTCGCACGAAAATTTTCCGATGCCGAGCTTTTCAAGCAGGCTTATTTCCTGAAGTGCATAAGGTTAAACGCGCTGGCGGAAAAATCTCGCGCCGTCGGAGGAAGACGCGGGAGATATTGGCCGTTTTGAGAACACGTTCGGTGTGCGCTATTCCATAAAGTGCATCATTACTGGTTGTATATTAAGAAATTGGCGTATTAACATATTTCCGCGGCGCGGAGGCGCGTAATAATTCGCCCGTACATAAGTTATACGTTATTATTACAAGACACTCTCCCTTTTTCTCTCTTCCTCCTCCCTCACTCTGTGTGGCTGTAACGATATTGCGATGACGTATGAGTAAATCTTAAAGTAAAGCACTTTTGTAGGCTTCGATCTCGCGAATGGAGAACTTACGGATAAACATTACGCGATAAATAACAAAGATAAAGCGAAATACCGCACGAGATACTCGTAAATAATATGCTCGTCGTTACCAAGAATGAATTTGCTCATAACAATGTAATAGTTTTAATTAACGCTGTAAAAAGAGAATACAAGAAATAATATTGATCAATGCTTTGATGATGGACTAATTCAACTTAGGAGTTGAATTAGTTTATCAAAGTTGCTTGATTTAAGAGAGAACTTAATTTTTTTTCTACAACACTATAACGTGCAATTCGTCTGAATAGTATAAAAATTTTAAAAGCGAGTATAGATTTGCGGAAATATGTAACAAATCTGTATCCTAGTTTTAAAAATATCGATTTTTACCTTGTGTATTTTTTAGAGGTATGCGAATAATTTGAATTCGAATCTGAAAGGGTCGAAATTGGAATATTTCGAGAATTTCGAAACAATGATGATTCAATTTCGAATTAGTCGCTTATTTTCTATTTATGTCTCCTGTGCGATCAATTTTGTATCAGCGCATATCAATTCTCGTGATTGTTTGTCGATTTCCAAAACTTTTTTATCCTTTCTTATAAACACCGTAGTATTAAGAAACATTATAAAATATTCAAAAAAACTGTGTACACAATAGACAATCATTTTTATAAATTTGTTTGAACATTTCATAAATTACTGCATTATATTTTTCTAATAATAAGTTAGTATTATTAAAGTATCATCATTTTGACAGCAACATCATAATTTGTACATGTAATTTAATGCAAATTTATCAATATCCACTTATTGTCTAGTATCTATTATAAATTTTTACTTAACACATCACTTTTTTATAATTGTTTTCTAAAATTCTCGCGATTAATTTTCTCGTCTATTAAAAAGAATCTGCAACGTTATTGAAAACATTTTATTATAATACATTAAAATTAGTATCTATACTCGTATAATGTAAATGTGGAAAAATTTGATTCGATTTGATTTCATAATTCCTTGATTTGTTGTACATACAATACATCTCTTCGCTATCAATCGCTACGTTGACCAACTTCAATGCTCAATTAGGATTCAAACGGCACAGAAAGTAAAATTCTTTTGTCATATTTCCTTATATAATTTTATTTTTAAAAGGGATGACAATGACATAATTTTTTCTTACAAATATCACTTTTTACCTTTAAAACGTCGTATTACAAAATCCTTAAAAGTTTTATATTGCAAAGATATGATTTAAAAAAAAAAATAAACGTTTTACAAATCTTTATTTTCGCTTAATGGTTTTTCTTTAATAACTTTACAATAAATCATTTCTCGGCAATGGCATTTCTACGGTCACATTTCTAAGAGTCTAAAACTTTCATTAAAAAAGAAATTTGTTCAAAAATATTGATTGAAACCAAGGCTATGACTTCTGAAAGTTGCAAGGATCTTTCAGAACTCTCTACACTATGTTTACGGTTGGTGCCGGATATGCTGCGTTTGAGAGTTAAGCGAATTATCAGCTGGCTTATCGTGACATAATCTAATGCGAAAACATAAAGGACGAGTCGTAATATCAGAAATATTAATATATCACTCATTTTACGAACAAAGCTCACGCGAATCATCGACTGCGAATAACAGAAAAAATAGCATAATAATATTTAATGATTCATAATATAATATTGGTTTAATATGATATTGGTATTAAATTCTTGCTTTTAATCCTTCGCTGGATTAATATATTATTCAATCGTATTAAAATATAATATATTTATTCAATCGTATTAAAAAAATCATTACAAAATTATTGTACTACGTTTTTTTCTGCTGAATGCATCATTGATAATTGTAGGTGGAAAAAGATCATCGTCGATTTCATAGGAATAAACTACGTTATTCAATTAGACTACGAATAACACAATTTATGATTGGAATTCCAAATTATAATTATTCAAATTTGTCATTAGTTCCAATGACCTTGCAATACTTTGTGATATAAAAGTATTAATTTGTTAATCATGTTGTGCACGTAAGACATCTATAATAATTACTCTCGCTCTGAGTTCTGTTGTCAGAATTTCTTCTGAATTTCAAAGTTTAAAAGTCCTTTCTTAAGATACTTAGGATTGAAAGTCATAAAATTATAAATGCAAATTTATTCAATAATAATAATAATAATAATAAACGTTTCAACCCTGGTTCCGACTCATCTTCAGTATCAGGAAAATATAAATTAATATTGAATAAGTTTAGATAAATTACAAATAGATAATCGCATTCAATAAAGATGTACTTCGTCAATTGAATATAAATGATTATACGTTTTTTGCAGATTATTTCTATGTAAATTAATTGTAAACATTGCGATGTTTTTCCATAGATATTAAATTTTCTATCTATTAGAATCGTCATTCAGTTTTACCATTGCGTGGATTTACCATTGTGAATATGCGATAGACATTTTTCTACTTGCATTTCACAAGACAGCTGTATAGCGCACAATATCACGAATAAATGTTATATACCGTGTGAAGAAATTTTATAGTAAAACTAATTCACTTATGACCCCATTCCGATATACATATACTATCAGTACTGAGTTTAAATATAATTTCTGTAAATTGGGCTGGGATTTTTTTCAAACCCTGCATTAAATATATTATAAATTTTTACTATCGGATGTGTATATTGAAATACAGCCTATATAACATATGCGTACACACAAATACACGCAAATATAGGTAAATAGTCGAACGAAATCATCGCAATAAATATCGTCGCACTAATCGTGATATCAGAAATTTTAGCACATAATAATTAGATCATTCTACAATCAGAATTCTCGCGAATCAACTGACTACGTTCAGGGGAGTCTTCCCTTTAGTTTCTCGCAATATATAAATTCATAATACTGTATTAAAAAATCACTAAGCGCTTACTAAACTAATTTTCCTATTGAACGCAACTATTAACTGCAAATATAAAAAAAGAGAATCATCGTCGATTTGATGTGGTGACTCAGGGTGAACTGTGTCATACATAATACAGGCGAATAATACAGTTTACACGATTCGAATTCCGATTCATTATACCTCAAGTTTGTCATTAGTTCGTCATAGTTCTAGTGATCTAGCAACAGTCTGTGAAATAACATCATCCCGAGACTTAATTGTATTCCGCATGTAGGGCAATTATTCTCGTTAATGTCGTCCTGGATTTCCTCGGGATTTCTTCCGAGGATACTCCTTGCGAGGATATTTGAGACTGGGTCTGATCTTAAAGGATCCCTTCTGAGGAGCTCTGAGAGAGAGAAGTTTGAATCGGAAGGTTCAATTCTTTGAGGGAGATCTATCGTCGGCAGGTTAGATCTCGGGATTTGTTCCAAGATCTGAGACCAAGAGGTTCTTTCTGAAGAGTTCTGAGATTCAGAAGACTCCTCTGCGGGGATTTGAGATTGAGAAATTACTTCTGAAGATCCCCAAGATCCAGAAGACTCTTCTGAAGAATGACTCGATCTCTGATACGCCTGGATTTCCTCATTGGGAGATCTAAGATTGAGAGGTCTGTTGTAAAGAGATTCGGACTGTTCGTTCCTAGTGTATCTTGCGAAGAACTGCGTGAGGTCAATTCTTGGTAAATTTACTCTGGAAGTTTGTTCTGAAATATCTCTTAATCTCGGACGTTCTAAATGTTCTTCGCGAAAATTGTTCGTGGAAGATCCAGCTTGGGAAGATCTGTCGTTTGGAGGTTCGTCCTTGCGGGATCCGTCCATATTGTGGTTTGAACTCTATTCGTAGTTAAGCCAACTGATTAAGCAGTCGTACGTGGTCCGAGATTGAATAATGAAATTTCTCCTTAAAATTCCTTATCAGACAACATGAATGTAAACGTTCACCACATCCATGTAATTCGTGTTCTGAGACAATACCGAAAATAAATTTTTTTAGTATTTATGTCACTATTTAGTGTGTGGTACAATACGACTTACAATTAGAAATAAATAATATTCAATCTTATAGATCTGTACTCGAGCCAAAAGTCTAAACTACTTTATTTTTGCGAAATTAGATTCCAGATAGGTTATGTATGTTTGTTTCGATTTTTACTGAAAAAATTATATTCTCAAAGTAAGAGGATTGTATAAAAAACGCATTGCAACCGACAATATTGCGCACAGCGCTTTGCTCGCATGACAATAATGCACACACGATAATGTTGTGAAATAAAAAAAAAATCGAACTTTGTACACATGCAGGGTGATTATTAATGAATGTCCCCACTTTTTACCATAGGAGCATGCTTTACCGAAGGATACGTATTTCTAACATATTATCATATCAGAAATTACAAATGCGTGCTCCTATGGTAAAAAGTGGGGGTAAAAATTATAATTATTCATTAATAATCGCCCTGTACATATCATTAACGTCTGCATTGAAATAATAATACCAAAAATAAAAGGTAATTATTTAAAGGATACAGATCTCATTTTCAATGTCGATAAGAAAGTAATGAACACATTTTGCTGTGAGAAAATTAAAAACCCATGTGAAATCTCGCTTCGTGTTGCCAAGTATTCGCGGACGATGGAGGATTCCTCTCCACCTTCTCTTTGAAAAGCAGAATCCAGAAGATACAACCAAACTTAAACGAAATTTTTGTCGCAATTTTTGTCACTTTGACCATGTTTCAATGGACATTGCTGTTTCGGATTTAACACAAATTAAGTTTTGTGTACAATATTGTCGTGTGTTTAATGCGCTGTATGCAATATTATCGCGTGTGCAATGCACTGTGTGCATTACTGTCGTATGCAATGCGCGTTATGTACAGTAACTTTGTATGCTAACGAAACTGTAGGCAATCGTTTTGTAAGCACACAATTCGAATCTCTCCAGAACATATTGTTCCTAATAAACTTCTGAACAATGACATTCTATGGGAGACTATGTTTTATTTGGTACTTGCATTAATTATATCGCATTATAATTTAACTTAGTGAACTGTAGTTCAAAGCCTTAAACATTGTAATATTCAAATAATAGATGAGCAAATAATAATAAGTAAAAAAACTAAACTGATCGTTTCAGAAAACATGCACGTTTTAAAAATTAGTATTTGTTTTTATTGGTTTATTTTTATATTCTATTTTCATGATAGACGGAAAACGTGTCCCAAAAACTGTAAAGAATGATTGTTACTATTGAGCACTAAAATCCGTTTTCAAACACTTAGCTGTATTCTTGATTTAAACGTATACAATTTTCATCTTTGTTTATACTTATGGAAAAAAAACCTACGCGTAGAAATATTATCAAGTTTGATTATGATTGCACAACTGTTTTCCTTTTAAGTAACGGTTACCTTTAACAAAAAATATTTGTTTATATTAATGCACTCATCACTTGTTTAAAACTAGAGTAATACTTGAAATTTTCTGAAGGCACAGAAAAATACACAATTGCATTTGAATTTACTTATTACTTTATAAATTTCATTAAATTCACGTATCTGCAAATCTACGATATGTTTATCATAAACATAAAGTTTATGTACAATATATTCGGAATCCTAATAATTGAAAATTTTAATCAAGAAATTCTTAAGTTGAGAATACGATTTTTTTTTCAGAGATTAGTTTATATGAGTCTTCTTTGCACGGTCGGATTTTATTTCCACAATAACATATTTTACGTTACTTACTTTTTCCTGTTCCTGCTATTTCCTATCTCTTTTATATGCCCTCTTCTATCTTAAAAATTTATTTTTATAAAAATTCTAATATAACTACATCAAAAATAACACATATTTTGAAATAAGAACGTTATATAAAATAATGTTTTTCGCTTAGAACTCGTCTCTGTATCTTGTGCTAAGCTACATTGCTCGTCACGTCTCGAGCTCAACTGTGAGAAATGATTTGTATTTGCCCCAAAGTAGTGTCCTTGTTACAAGATACTGGGGACACACAAAGAAAACATTGAATGTTTACACATTTATATCAACCATATTCTTTCGATTATTATATTGTAACGTTTATTTAAATTCCCGAAATTAAACCTGACTTAATTTCAACGGAAAGAACTGCAAAATTTTAAAATAAATCTCAGACTCTACAAAATCATCTTCCTTTTTCTACTCCCGACAAATGTGATAAGTTTGAATTAATTCGACATTGTCAGTGACTATTTGTACGCGGGTCTACGACACGAGCGATCAGGCAGGATTCCAGGAGCATTTCTGGCGGTGACCGATTCTATTGTTTCATGATGGCTTTTGCTTACGTTTCCTTTACACACGATGCTAAATTGAAATGGTTTCTGCCGCTGCTGCATGGTTCACAATTACGCTCGACAATGGAAACTTGCGATTTCTTTTCAGATTTCTTTTTATCCTTTCCTTTCATCACGCATTTTCTTTATCGAAAAAGAACAACTGACAAAGAAACACAACAAAGTATCCCCCTTCGATTTTTATACGCTATATGTTAAAGTATAATAAGAGTCAGATATTCTTTTTATAACGTTCTAACGTTCGTGCACAGTGTAACACATCCCTATGAAAAAAATTACTTGTTTTCTTTCAAAGCGAGTATCGTCAAAACTATATAAAATAGTAACTTTTTGTTTTTAATAAAAGAACTGACTTAGAAATACTTCATTAGTTAACAAGTTATAATAATTATTATAAATATGTCTCAATCATATGATAAATAAAGCTTGTTAATTGAAACTTGCTATTATTAAACAAACCTTTTAAACTTACAACATTGAAACTGTATAAACGTAGTAGACGTAATTATACGTAAAAAATAGAATATTATTATTAATGTGAATATTGTTTACTATTATGATATCGCGTCTTCTTACTCATGTTTGTTGTCACAATAGTATAATTTAATATATGCAAATTCCATTTAAGTGTAAGATAATTATAGTTGCATATCACAGTTATGATGCATTGTTAAAGTATAATTTGTATGGTTGAAATAATTATAAATTTATAGTACCGAAAACTAATATAAATTATAATTAAGTTATGATCATTGTAACCATTTTCTTCTCTCAGTGTAAATAGTGCTAGGCGTTGTTTTACGTTAAACAATATTGGTAAGTGTGTAATAGAAATGAGACTTTTTAACACTTATTACAATAAAAAAATCAAAATTTTAAATCGTGATTTTTTAACTCTAAACCTAAGCTCATAGAAAGAGAGTAAGAAACTTTCAACAAGATTAAAAACTGATACCTAAAGTCTTAAAGAATAATCGCACATAAATGTACGCATTTGCATTGATTATGAAATGTAGCTTTGACGGAAGGCACCGTGTTTCCAGCATATAATGCTTATAGACATTTGAGACTTTTGTCACCCCGCAGTCATTAAACATTTCGAGCACGACGTCTTTGTGCGCCTATTTGAATAAACCCCAATTATGTAATTAATACTAATAATGATAAAGATATATAAAAATGTACACATGAAACGGATAAATAATTCATATAATACTTCTACGCAATAAGATCTTGAACTGGGCATATCTGAACCAAGACCAGAACGATACATTGGGTTTTTGTCTCAAATTCACAATTTTCTTAGTTTTCCGCAAGATATTCATTAATCGATAAAGAAAATTTTAATAATTCATGAAGCTCGATCCATCATCGTTCTTCATAAGTTATAAAAAATAAATTTATTCAATTTATATAATTACAATTCCATCATTTTTATTAATGCTATAAAAAAAGTACAAAAAAATTGATGCAATAGTATCAGTAATGTTTACCAATGACATTAACTATAATTTTGTAATAATTTTGTCGTAGCAATTAATTCTGTCAAGTAAAAAATATCGCAGCCATAATTATTGAATTTTAACAGAGTTACATGTTAATGATGTAATATGTACTTAAAAATCAAAACACATTGCGATGAAATCTAAATGGCAAAAAAGTTTTAAAGACGAATACGGACTTGCGAATATTTGAATTCATAAATCCACCTCGTATTATTTTAATAACTTTTACAATGTTTAAAAATATATGATTAATATATAATAATGCACATTAATCCTTAATTACATTGACGGGATATAAATATACCCCACCGCTCACAATTACGCAAATGTTTTTCTTGATTGAAATATGACCAAATTGTAATCTATGACACACAATTATTTTTATTTGTAGAGAAAAAATATCTACAATTAACATCAAAAATCAAAGAAAAACCTTTATGTTACTCAAAGCTCGAGAAAGTTTATTTTCTATTATATTTATAGTATAGTAAATAATTATCTTTAAGCTTCAAAATATTTAATTATTACACCAGACAAAAAAAACACTTTTCAAATTTCATTTCAGTTCAAACTCATATCAAAATTCAAAACTACCCCGTGGATAACTGTGTTAAATTTGATCAGTGCAGATGAGCATTAACAATGTAATTTTAATTATATATTATTATTTAATTCGTGCATAATTATATATTAAATATATAACATTATGAAATATGAGTAGAAATGTATGCAGTTTTTTTAGACGTCCATCTAATACTGTCTAGCATTTGCTGTATTTTCATTAGTTGCAACAATATCGCATAAGAAATGAACAAGAACTTGATAGTTCAATCAGTGACTGAAGCAGTTTTCATAAAAATATGCGTAAACCTGTTGAATTATTGTTTAATATTAATAGGTTCAGGCTTGCTTGTTAACCAATTGAATAGTCTGTTTATCGTCTCATTTTTGTTCAGTAAATGAGTTTAGATTTTGCATATCTTTTTATAGCAATTGCAGGCAAAGAGTTACATATTGATAAGAATTCTTAGTAGTTTTATTTTTCAGTTACTGAACAGTCAGTAACAGAAATAATAAAACTGTCTAGTAACTATTCAAAAAAATGCCTGAAATTTCTACTAGAAATATGTAAATTATTAATGTACAATATATTAGAATTTATATATTGAATAAAAATCAAATGATAAAATTTTTCTGTTTTTAAACGATGGTCTTTTAACTGTATAATGACAACATTGGCAACTAATAGTTTCTCCATAGATATTAAACTAAACATACAATTGGAATTATCATTCAATTTCACAACTACGTAGATTAACATTCTGAATTTACGATCGACATTGTTCTACTTGTATTTTACAAAATTAGAAGTTAAAATGTCATGAATAAATGTTATCGGTGGCTCGTGCGAATGAACCTGATGACAAATACTTTATTATGCAACATACGTACAATCAAATCAAGCGAGGGCATCATCTCGCGAATCGTTACACCAGAAATATGAGCACGTGGCTCAAAACGACGTTTTTGTGTATCATTCAACATCAGAAAGAACAGCTTAATTGCTTACAGGAATAAGATTGAGTCTAGTTTTTAGTTTCTAGATCTAAATTTATAATCATTAAAAAATCACTAAGCGCTTACTAAGCAGTTTCTTCTGTTAAATGCAGTCATTAATTACAAATGGAATAAAGAAAATTATCGCAGATTTGGCGTGACAAAGTGAACTATGTTATTCATAGTTAGATGAATAACACATTTCAATTCAAACTTTTATTTTTATTATTCCAGTTGGTCATGAGATGATCTAGTGACATAGCAGTCTGTGAAAAATCAGCGCATAACTCAATAATTCTATTCCACATAAAGGGCATCTAGATAACCTGAATGATTGATCCCTGTTAGTCTCACGCGGGTGTCCGTTCTCAGGATTTCTTCGGAGGGTAACTCTTGAGACGATATTTCTATCTATGATATCTGAGACTCTAGAATTTGTTCTTACAGGATATCTTCTGAAGACGTTTGAGAGTGAAACGTTCGAATTGGAAGGATTAACTGTTCGAGAGAGATTTACTTCCGGGAGGTTAGATCTTGGAATATTTTCTGGAGAGATTCGAGATCCAGAAGTGCCTTCTGCGGAGATCTGAGATTGAGAGGCTCCTTCTGGAATGATCTGAGATTTAGAAGTTGCTTCCGCAGAGATTTGAGATTGAGAGGTTCCTTTCAGAGAGATCTGAGATCTAGAAGTTTCTTCTGCAGAGATCTGAGATTTAGAAGTTCCTTCTGCGGAGATTTGGGATTGAGAGGTTCCTTCCAGAGACATCTGAGATCTAGAAGTTTCTTCTGCAGAGACCTGAGAGTGAGAGATTCCTTTTGAAGGGATCTGAGAGCCAGAAGTACCTTCTGCAAAGAGCTGAGCTTGAGAAGTTACTTTTGAAGGGGTATGAGATCCAGAAGTTCCTTCAGAAGAATCATTTAATCTCAGTCTTTTGCAAAATTTCTTTTTGGGAGATCTGAGATCGAGAGGATATTTATAAACAGATTCGCATTGAAATTTAGTAGTTTCTTCTGAAGGATTTCTTGAATTTTGATGTCCGACTTCCGCAAAAACCCTTTTCCTGGAAGGTCTGGTATTGAAAGAATTTTTCTTCGAAGTTTCATCCTTGGAATGTCCGTCCATGTTGTCTATTTTTCTCTAAGCCAACTGATCAAATGAAGACGTATGTGTGATTCAAGATTGAAACTTTTGAAATTCCTTGTTGGCAATATGATTATAAATGTTCACTTTTGTTTCATCTCCGCATCCATGTAATTCATGTTCTGAGATAATACCGAAAATGATTACTTAGTATTTATAGCAGTGTACAATGCGATACAACTTAAGAGAATTAGAGACAGAAAGGTCTTTAACAATATTTTATAATGAGCTGAATAAATGTACAAAAGTGAAACTTTGAAAGATCTTTATATCAACTTCATTCTCCTGTAAATATATTTAGAGTAGAAAAAGTGTTTTTTTATGTGATTTTTATTCACAAATACTTACATAAAAATATTACTAAGTATATTTTGTTTCTTTTCCGAGTTCATAGTTTTGCAATGATATCTCAGCTCTCGGCAGTGAATTTCAGCTACAGTTCTTTAGGAGGCTTGCCACTATTGGTGAACTACAAAATAGATTAGATGAAAATTAACAAAAGGGCAATAGTTATTAACTAAAAACTTAGTTTTTGATTGAGTTCGTTATTAAACTTTTTAATTTATATTCAATCTAAATATTTTTTAGTAATGTATCTGATAGTAGTAAATTGAAAATAAAGATAGTAAAATTATTTACATCTCGATAATTATTAGCTGAAATGATAAAATATTGTTAAAGACCTTTCTGCCTCTAATTCCCTTAAGTTGTATGGCACTGTGCACTGCCATAAATACTAAATAATCATTTTCAGTATTTATCTCGGAACACGAATTACATGGATGCGGAGATAAAATAAAAGTCAACATTTATATTGCCAACAAGGAATTTATAGTGCATAAAAATTTTTCGTGTCCTGAATTTATTTTTAAATTTACATTAACATGTTATAAAACATGTAACACGTTCACATTTTTTGTTCACAAATACTTATATAAATACACATGTTTACATGTATATTTATGTAAGTATTTGTAAACAAAAAATATATTTTTCAATCTTTTATAATTTTTATATATTATATAAGTATCTCCTAAAATCTCACTTTCCTACAATTATTTAGTTTTCACAAAAAATTGTCGAAGACAAGTTCTTTTTAAGATTTTTGTGCAATCTGACTCCTTAACGAAATATATACATTTAAAATGGCTCAAAACGAGACCTGACTTTATGAATTTTTTTTGGCAAATAAAAATATGTAGAAAAATTGTGTTTATTCCATTATTCCGTACACTCTCTGTTGGATACATAATTTTATTAAAAAATAATATAAAATGACGTCGCTTAAATAAATAAGTTTTCCTAAATTTTATTTTTAAAAACGATAACGACTGCTGCTTCCAAAACTCATCAGAAGCAAATTGACAATCTTAATAAAATTGAAACGCAGATCAGTGCTTAACATAGGGTAAATAGCAAAATTACTGACAGTGTTGCAAATACTAAAAATCCGGTTTTCCTTACTCTTAATTAAAAAATTAAAATGTTACTTGTAGTGAAATATTGTAACAATAAATAAACTCCTTAAGAATTTAAGTAAGATCAAAATAAAATTACTTTTTTGAAAAAGGTATCGAGTGTATGTACTATTTTTTCAGCACCTCAGCAATTCTTCTGCAAAACTTTTCTGTAAAGTTTCAAGTTCCAAAAACATCAGAAATGTTGCAGATACTTTACATCCTTTTTAAAATGTTTTATTTTGTCAGTTAAGATATCTCTGATTCTGAAACATCTCTGAAAACTTTCAATGCTATGTGGGAATGTAATAATAAATATTAAACATGAAACTCAAAGTTATTGTGTATAGAACAAGCTTTTCTTTATGTCATGTTATAAAATATTGTGATAATTCTTCTAAGTTTCTTTATTTTTTTAGAATTACTTAATTTTACAAGGATTCACAAAACATTTTTTTAAACATTAACGTCATTATTAAGAATGTATTCCAATAATTACTGCCAGTACTGAAAATCTATGGTACATAATGTATAATAAATTATTCAATACTTATAACAATAGCAATCAAAATACAATCAAGATACAATAATCTATACATAAAATATAGTGGCCAGGTAGATCACGCGTTTTTAAACACCTGATTTAGGAAAACGAATAGCAACACTAATTTATATTATTTTGTAAAAAAAAAATGTAAATGTCAAACAGAGAAAAATATAATGTTTGTAATGGAATAAACACGACTTATCTATCTCTTTCCACAAAAAAAATTCGCAAAGTTCAATCCTTGTTTTGATCTGTTTAAAAATGTATATGTATGCCTCTTTAAAAATAAGATTTAATCTTAGAGATCTGCGATTGAATGAAAAATTTGAATTGTGATTTATTATTTTCACGAAATTGGACTTACCTTGAACCGTTCTTACTGTTCTTCTTTATATTTTCTAACTTGGACTTGAAAACTCGTCGTTTTAATAAATTCCAAATGTATCACAAATAACAGATATCGATTATTTAAAAATAAGAACGTTACACATGTGTAATATATAATAGATTTCTTTATTTAGCACACGTCTGTTTGTCTTATGTTAACTTCGCTCGTGTCTTTCATCCGTCACCTCTCGATCTCAACTGTAAGAAATGGTTTGCTAAGTTTGCCACACAAGCAGTGTCCTTACTCTCTTTGCCATAAAGCAAGTAAACACAAGAAATTCAATTTGAATGTTTAAGCGTTTATAACAATAACTCTTTTGATTGTTGTGGTGACTGTTTTGATTTGTGACACGACGACTTGCGAAATTGTAAATAACGACGTTTAAATTAAAGCAGATTTTATTTTAACGGGAATATTTGCAAAAATCTTCAAATAAGAATAATCTCGTAGAGATTACGCGAAATTGTTTTACTTTTCTACTCCGATGATTGATAAACCTGAATTAATCAGTGTTAACAGTGATCATTAGTTGTGTCCGCGACGCAAAGTGATTTTCCAAATCGGAACGTTAGAAGTACGTTTCTGACGAGAAACATTGATTTTATTGTCTCTCAATTTTTTGCCTACACGGAATAGATTTATTAAAATACCTAAACACTGAGCTGTGATCTAAAAATAATTTTATTAAACCCTCAAAATAACTAAGTAGAACGATCAAACTGGTTGTCAGAATGTCAAAACATTTTGCAGGATTATTTGTCATTTGAACGTTCTTCATAATTAGTTTGACAATCCAACGGAATTATTGTTAAATATGCATTTAGCTAAATTTGTAAATGCTTCAAAATCGTGTTTGATTAACACGTGGCGCTTGATCGATGTATTTTGGCCACTGGTTGCTTTGTTCGCGATCACGCTCAGCAAAACCTGCAATTTTCTTTCAGATCTCTTTTAGTTCTTTTTCCTTTTCATCACGCGAATCCGTTTATCAAAGAAGAACAAGCGAATAAAAATAATAACAGACAATTTGCAGTAGAGCCGATATGTTTAAAATTTTCACAAAGAGTAAAAAAATATTGTAATATATATTAGATAATAATGTTGTAAGATTTTGTTAAACAAAAGTAGATTTTATTATTAAAAACGATACTTCAATTGAAAAAAAAAATATAGTAACGTGAGAAATATTATTATAATAGAAATAATAATAATAGAGGAGATGGTATTACGGACCATTCATATTTTATTCAATATCTTTGTTAATAATCTTTGTTAATATTTTATGTCAAACACAACAACAAATTTACAAAATTAGTTTTGTTTAAAAAACATAATATATTGTTACAAAATTATATCTATTTTTTTAAATAAATTGTTAGGAAGACAATATAATCGCAAAGTTTAAAAAAAATTAGAGATAAAAGCTAACTTACTTCAATTAAAAAATAGATCATAGACAAGTTGCCAAAGGACAATTTTTACAAAGCAGATTTTTAATTACAAAAAAATTAAATATTGCATATATTTATACGTAGTCCTATTGTCGGTACACTGTAAAAAATAAAATGCTAATTTAACACTTTTGTATGTCCCAGAAAGTCCACTCTAAATTTTAAATTAAAATAACTCAAAAGTTAAGTTAAAATAACTCTTGTTTTAACTGAATAACTTAAAATAAGAGTTATTCTATCTTAACTTTTGAGTTATTTTAAAATAACTTAAAATTTAGGGTGGACTTCCTGGGACATTTTATTTTTTACTGTGTACTACAAACTTATCTCAAGCAAAAAAAAGTCATCACAACATCAAAATACTCACAGTACTCATAATACTTAAGCAACCCCACTAATATCACGTTTTCCTCTGCAATATTATTGTTCAAAGTATAAATTTATTTTTCCATAACAAAAATGACGATTTCACAAAATCGCGTCAACTAAAATAAAACGTATATAATACACTGAAGAGTCAGTGTTGCATCATTTAAAAATCTAGTAGATTCAACTAGTACGTCTATTAAAAAAACGGACGAATCTCTCAAATCTTGTAAGAATTACAAGATTATAATAAAATCTATAAAACGTTCTCATATCTCGTAACATTATATCTTATTATAATATTACATTAACTAATTTAGTCTTAACTGCAGCGCTGGTCTGCCTTGTCGCTGCCGCGCCGATATACACTCGGCGCGAAACACGAAACGATGTCTCTCAATGATCTCGGATTCATTAGAAAATACCTGGTTGAAAAGCAACGTGCAATTTTCTGAAATACTCTGAAATATAAATTCTAACAAAGTACCGGGGCCCTGTCGAATCGAGCTCCAAGTAACTACATGGAATGCTCTTTTCTGCATAACTACCAACTCTGACTGCAAGATGAGAATTTGCATCAGGAGCGTAGTTAGTTCTCTCTTCTTTTTTTTCTACCGAAGTAAAGAGAAACTCGGAAAAAATAGAATAAAATTTCTTTTCAATGAATTTTTTCACTTGGATATTAATCTAGTCCGGATTCGCAGCTTAGTAGCTCAATTAATACAAACAAAATTGCTTGTTTGATGTAAACAATTACGTTACACAATAAAAAGAGTTATGTATTAAATTTAATACAATTTACCACATGTTCCAAACAATCCGCCTAAATTTCTGTATTAATTTAATGCAAGATGAATATGTAACATAAATATTATTTAAAAGATTTACATAAATTATAAATAATACTTTGACACAACTTGAAAACAAATAGTAAAAGCATATTTTTTTATAAAATATGTATAATATGTTGACACTAATATATTTTATTTATTTATCTTTGAATTTCATATTTCAAAACTTTCTCTCTCTATTATTTTTATTTACGTATTTATTTACCTAAAAATTGTGTTATTTTAACTAAGAAATATTAAACATCAGTTTAACACAAAATATCCAAATAACAAAATCATTATGTTAACTCTTGGATATATGTTAAACATTCAGTACAAAAATTATAACAAAGATCGATTTTAATATAAATACAAAATGTATTTTACTGTGTAGTGTTTAATAATTACAAGTTTAAATCTATTTCAATATTAAAACGTCTGCATTAATATAATAAAGTCTCCTTAATCCCCAATCAAAATCAAAAGAAGACCAACGTTATAAAAGGATCCAAGTGCTCCATAATATTTCTTATGTAATTTTATATACATTTTCTAAGATCCTGTTAGACTTTTCCTCGATTTTCATTGTCGACTTTTCCTCGATTTTCATTGTGACATACATACCACGATTTTTATTTCAATTATTCTTAATCTTTAATTTCGATGAGTCGAAAAAATCTGTTATTTCTGATTTGGTTATCAACAATCCTGTTTTATGAATGTCATTTGATGAATATTACTCGTCATACGAGTAACAAGCAGACCATTTACTTGACAAGGTAAAGAAAGACCTTCGTAAAACCTTTTCTTTAAATATTAACAATAAGAGGCTCAAACTACGTTACTGCGTTCATTCCAAATACCCGCTTGACCAAAACACGAGACCAAGACGCAATAAGCGAGACAGCAATTATCCAGACTCTATGCCGCAAAGAAATAATCGCTTCGTACGATCATATTTCTAGAGAGAACTCGCCTCGCCAAAGGATCGAGGGAAGCGCACGAAAAAAATCACATACACAAGACGTAAAGCGAACGGTCGGCTTTACGCCGCCGATTCGTCGGTCATTCTTTGAAATTCAAGGGCGAGAGTGGCTCTACCCAAGCGTTAAACTGTCGAATAAACGGAGAAAATACACGGGACGATACAACGACTACGTGCAATCCTATCAATTAAAATATCCGATTAATCAATATTTGAGTCGAAGATAATTAAACGTGAGAAAATTTATACTGAAAAATGATTTTTCTTACGAACGTTTTGAAAGCTAAGAAGAAAAGATTTTTGAATTTTCCCAACACACACGAAAATTCACAAAATGACTTCGACAATACGTACAGAATACTTTGAGAAATATAATAAATTTTTTTTGCTACCTTAATTCACCCGGAAAAAGTAAAACCACACTCTACAAATTGGCCCATTTTCTGTTTTATTATTAAACAATTAACTTTCAATAAGTTTTCTATTCGACAAAATAAAATAAATTTTCTCTATGAAATAAATTTTTTTAATTAAATTCTTTCCATAAAACTTTATGCTATTTTCTTCTGCTAATACATAATAAAACAAAAATAAAAATTTTCAGAATTCAAACAGCAAAAAGAAGTTTATTATACATCAAGATAAACTCTATACATACAGGGTGATTATTAATGAATGTCCCCACTTTTTACCATAAGAGCACGCATTTGTAATTTCTAATATAATATGTTTTAGAAATACGTATCCGTCGGTAAATCATGCTCTTATGATAAAAAGTGGGGACATTCATTAATAATCACCCTGTATATATCTGTATATAACCGAGGACAAAAATATTAGGCACCTTATACGTTTTTAAAAATTCTTAAAAAAAAGGAATTTAAAATTAAAATGTGAAACAGAAATTAAAATGTGAGTTAGCTTTTATTTCAAGAATACTTCAATTTTTGTTGGTAATCAATATAAAATAATATAGATTAATAATTCCAGACAAACGAAAAAAATGAAGGTATCTAGTAATGTTATACAATTGAAATAAATTTGAAGAGAAAAATGATCTCTTAAGAGCGTCCTTTCAAGTGTTCGATAAGAATTTATGTAATTCGGGATATCTCTACACATCGAAAACGAAGCTAGGACGAGTCGAATAGAAAACAAGCGATTGCGTCTGGCGACACAGCTGCAAACTTTTTCGAATCACGACGTCCGTCGTCTCGGCGCGGCGGCGCGGCAGCGGTGGTATCCTTTCCTTTGAGGCTCATTACGTTGTCCTCGCTCGGATCGAGAGAAAAAAAAGAAAATAAGAGAAGATCCCACAATCGCACTCCGGTATTTTAAATTCGTGAGAGATTCCCAGTCAAGTTAGCAATTACACAAACGTAATAGAGGAAATTATGCAAGAATCACAATTTATAATATTTTACTTAAAAAGATTCTTCAGTTTTTTCCATATAAGGACTTGATAAAAGTTTGAAAATGAGTTTATGATTAATATAAAATGCATTCTTAAAACTTTTTAAATTTTATGACCGTATAGTTTTTCTTAAATTTGAATTATATAATTCTAAAATAGCATCGAGTCTTATAGGAAGAAATTTTTAACGATTACAATCAAAATATGAGAAATATAAGGATTTTCAAAAACTATACTTATAAGAAATCTTATAATGAACTATTTTGGAAAATAACTTCTATAACATTTTTTCTGTAACATTTCTATTCACACTTTTCCACATCAACATTATCAATATTATTAAAAGTACGTATAATAAAATTATATTACATTATCAATATTATTAAAAATATTTGAAAAATATTTTTAAATAACAAATGATCGTTTTTATTACTTAAATTTTGTTCATTATTTGTTATTTTAAAAATGACAATGCCGAAAGCTCTTCTGTTAAAAGATACTTATGAATGAAAAGTCACGTGATTTCTCTCTACCTTTTCAAGCTGGAAAACAAGCTTAACTCAATTTTGTTTAACACACACACACACACACAAGCACGCGCGCACGCACGCACGCACGCACGCACGCACACACACACACACACACAATACATATTATTTATAATATTTAACCTTTTTATGTCACTTCATTTCTTTTTACATATGATTATTATCTATCTAGTGTTTTACTTCGTTCTAACAAGTGAAAATGTGTATTGAAGAAGTTTAACTAATATTTAGCATTCGCAAAGTCAGTGAAACTAGAACTTGACGATTTTGATGTAACATGCAAATGTTGCGGGACGAGTGGCAGGGAATCATTGTGCGCGACATGGCGAAAGAGAAGTTTCGTGAAAGTGAGTCGGCAGTCTCATGCCTCTCTCAATGGAAGAAATCGGCGTATTTCTAAAACGACCCGCGCGATCTTTCTTCCCGCGGTCTGGCATTTATGTCGCGTCCGATAATTGCGCGTTCGGCACACACTCGGCTGTTCGCCATAAAGGACTTGATGTTGTGCGTTGCGTCTCCGAACGTAACTCGCACCATAACTGGGTTTAGTACCGGCCGTGGAAAAAAAAAGAGGCGGCGAAAGGAAAACTGAGTAAAATAAAAATGAGGGGCAGGGAGGAAGAATTGTAGATAATTTCTTACGCTTGTTTTATGTTAATTTGTTAAAAAATAATATGTTACGTTCTAGATCATTTTTTAAATGACGCGCACAAAAAAAATACCAGCGGATTCGCAGCAGCAGATTCGTCAAAGCAGGGATTCTCATTCAAAATAAAATGCATAAGAAACTTTGACATATAAAGGCAAACTAGCAAGTAACTGCACAAAATACACTTATACGCTTCTAAATAGATCAGACTATCCAGAACAATTAACAAAAATGCGCAGGTCTACTAAATTGTTTAAATTATATAACGAGTTATTGCAGAAACAAGGGAAGGAAGCCTCGGTCGGGGCTGCAAATTTTTTTAGAACATCTTTATAGCCTTCTAAATCAATCTCGACTAGTAAGAAAAATTAAAAAAAATGCGCACGCTTACGAAAAATTATTTAAACAATATAAAATTTATTGCAAAAACAGGAAAACGAAGTCTCGGTCGGGGCTGCAAATTTTTTTAGAACATTATTCTAGGCTTCTAAATCAATCCCGACTAGCAAGAAAAATTAAAAAAAATGCGCACGCCTACGAAAAATTATTTAAACAATATAAAGTTTATTGCAAAAACAGGAAAACGAAGTCGCGGTCGGGGCTGCAAATTTTTTTAGAACATCATTATAACCTTCTAAATCAATCCCGACTAGCAAGAAAAATTAAAAAAAATGCGCACGCCTACGAAAAATTATTTAAACAATATAAAGTTTATTGCAAAAACAGGAAAACGAAGTCGCGGTCGGGGCTGCAAATTTTTTTAGAACATCATTATAACCTTCTAAATCAATCCCGACTAGCAAGAACAATTAAAAAAAATGCGCACGCCTACGAAAAATTATTTAAACAATATAAAGTTTATTGCAAAAACAGGAAAACGAAGTCGCGGTCGGGGCTGCAAATTTTTTTAGAACATCATTATAACCTTCTAAATCAATCCCGACTAGCAAGAAAAATTAAAAAAAATGCGCACGCCTACGAAAAATTATTTAAACAATATAAAGTTTATTGCAAAAACAGGAAAACGAAGTCGCGGTCGGGGCTGCAAATTTTTTTAGAACATTATTGTAGGCTTCTAAATCAATCCCAACTAGCAAGAAAAATTAAAAAAAATGCGCACGCCTACGAAAAATTATTTAAACAATATAAAGTTTATTGCAAAAACAGGAAAACGAAGTCGCGGTCGGGGCTGCAAATTTTTTTAGAACATTATTGTAGGCTTCTAAATCAATCCCAACTAGCAAGAAAAATTAAAAAAAATGCGCACGCCTACGAAAAATTATTTAAACAATATAAAGTTTATTGCAAAAACAGGAAAACGAAGTCGCGGTCGGGGCTGCAATTTTTTTTAGAACATCATTATAACCTTCTAAATCAATCCCGACTAGCAAGAAAAATTAAAAAAAATGCGCACGCCTACGAAAAATTATTTAAACAATATAAAGTTTATTGCAAAAACAGGAAAACGAAGTCGCGGTCGGGGCTGCAAATTTTTTTAGAACATCATTATAACCTTCTAAATCAATCCCGACTAGCAAGAACAATTAAAAAAAATGCGCACGCCTACGAAAAATTATTTAAACAATATAAAGTTTATTGCAAAAACAGGAAAACGAAGTCGCGGTCGGGGCTGCAAATTTTTTTAGAACATCATTATAACCTTCTAAATCAATCCCGACTAGCAAGAAAAATTAAAAAAAATGCGCACGCCTACGAAAAATTATTTAAACAATATAAAGTTTATTGCAAAAACAGGAAAACGAAGTCGCGGTCGGGGCTGCAAATTTTTTTAGAACATTATTGTAGGCTTCTAAATCAATCCCAACTAGCAAGAAAAATTAAAAAAAATGCGCACGCCTACGAAAAATTATTTAAACAATATAAAGTTTATTGCAAAAACAGGAAAACGAAGTCGCGGTCGGGGCTGCAAATTTTTTTAGAACATCATTATAACCTTCTAAATCAATCCCGACTAGCAAGAATAATTAAAAAAAATGCGCACGCCTACGAAAAATTATTTAAACAATATAAAGTTTATTGCAAAAACAGGAAAACGAAGTCGCGGTCGGGGCTGCAAATTTTTTTAGAACATCATTATAACCTTCTAAATCAATCCCGACTAGCAAGAAAAATTAAAAAAAATGCGCACGCCTACGAAAAATTATTTAAACAATATAAAGTTTATTGCAAAAACAGGAAAACGAAGTCGCGGTCGGGGCTGCAAATTTTTTTAGAACATTATTGTAGGCTTCTAAATCAATCCCAACTAGCAAGAAAAATTAAAAAAAATGCGCACGCCTACGAAAAATTATTTAAACAATATAAAGTTTATTGCAAAAACAGGAAAACGAAGTCGCGGTCGGGGCTGCAAATTTTTTTAGAACATCATTATAACCTTCTAAATCAATCCCGACTAGCAAGAAAAATTAAAAAAAATGCGCACGCCTACGAAAAATTATTTAAACAATATAAAGTTTATTGCAAAAACAGGAAAACGAAGTCGCGGTCGCGGCTGCAAATTTTTTTAGAACATTATTGTAGGCTTCTAAATAAATCCCGACTAGCAAGAAAAATTAAAAAAAATGCGCACGCCTACGAAAAATTATTTAAACAATATAAAGTTTATTGCAAAAACAGGAAAACGAAGTCGCGGTCGGGGCTGCAAATTTTTTTAGAACATTATTGTAGGCTTCTAAATCAATCCCAACTAGCAAGAAAAATTAAAAAAAATGCGCACGCCTACGAAAAATTATTTAAACAATATAAAGTTTATTGCAAAAACAGGAAAACGAAGTCGCGGTCGGGGCTGCAAATTTTTTTAGAACATCATTATAACCTTCTAAATCAATCCCGACTAGCAAGAAAAATTAAAAAAAATGCGCACGCCTACGAAAAATTATTTAAACAATATAAAGTTTATTGCAAAAACAGGAAAACGAAGTCGCGGTCGGGGCTGCAAATTTTTTTAGAACATCATTATATCCTTCTAAATAAATCTCGACTAGTAAGAAAAATTAAAAAAAATGCGCACGGCTAATAATTGTTTTAATTATATAACGAGTTATTGCAGAAACAAGGGCTTGGTCGGCGCTGGAAATTTATTAGCAATCATATTAAGGTTGCTTGCTTGCGCCGTATAGGAATATAATATTGTCATTATAGAAAAGAAATAGTATGATTTCCCAATTTTCTACTTGAATGTAAATTATAGATCAGAAATATAATTTGACTGCTAAACATACATATTGTTCTCTCTCTTTGCGCTAGCCAAGACCAACCAACGAGGGGGTGGCGAGAATATGGTCTCTTTTATTGTTTTGTTTTTACTGTTTGTAAATGTTAAAATTTTTTTGACTTTTTTATATTAAAATTTATTTGCGTTTTTGGTATTAGAATTTTTTTTCTTTTTTAGTTTTTGCAATAAATTTTATATTGTTTAAATAATTTTTCGTAGCCGTGCGCATTTTTTTTAATTTTTCTTGCTAGTCGGGACTGATTTAGAAGGTTATAATGATGTTCTAAAAAAATTTGCAGCCCCGACCGCGACTTCGTTTTCCTGTTTTTGCAATAAACTTTATATTGTTTAAATAATTTTTCGTAGGCGTGCGCATTTTTTTTAATTTTTCTTGCTAGTCGGGATTGATTTAGAAGCCTACAATAATGTTCTAAAAAAATTTGCAGTCCCGACCGCGACTTCGTTTTCCTGTTTTTGCAATAAACTTTATATTGTTTAAATAATTTTTCGTAGGCGTGCGCATTTTTTTTAATTTTTCTTGCTAGTCGGGATTGATTTAGAAGGTTATAATGATGTTCTAAAAAAATTTGCAGCCCCGACCGCGACTTCGTTTTCCTGTTTTTGCAATAAACTTTATATTGTTTAAATAATTTTTCGTAGGCGTGCGCATTTTTTTTAATTTTTCTTGCTAGTCGGGATTGATTTAGAAGGTTATAATGATGTTCTAAAAAAATTTGCAGCCCCGACCGCGACTTCGTTTTCCTGTTTTTGCAATAAACTTTATATTGTTTAAATAATTTTTCGTAGGCGTGCGCATTTTTTTTAATTTTTCTTGCTAGTTGGGATTGATTTAGAAGCCTACAATAATGTTCTAAAAAAATTTGCAGCCCCGACCGCGACTTCGTTTTCCTGTTTTTGCAATAAACTTTATATTGTTTAAATAATTTTTCGTAGGCGTGCGCATTTTTTTTAATTTTTCTTGCTAGTTGGGATTGATTTAGAAGCCTACAATAATGTTCTAAAAAAATTTGCAGCCCCGACCGCGACTTCGTTTTCCTGTTTTTGCAATAAACTTTATATTGTTTAAATAATTTTTCGTAGGCGTGCGCATTTTTTTTAATTTTTCTTGCTAGTCGGGATTGATTTAGAAGGTTATAATGATGTTCTAAAAAAATTTGCAGCCCCGACCGCGACTTCGTTTTCCTGTTTTTGCAATAAACTTTATATTGTTTAAATAATTTTTCGTAGGCGTGCGCATTTTTTTTAATTTTTCTTGCTAGTTGGGATTGATTTAGAAGCCTACAATAATGTTCTAAAAAAATTTGCAGCCCCGACCGCGACTTCGTTTTCCTGTTTTTGCAATAAACTTTATATTGTTTAAATAATTTTTCGTAGGCGTGCGCATTTTTTTTAATTTTTCTTGCTAGTTGGGATTGATTTAGAAGCCTACAATAATGTTCTAAAAAAATTTGCAGCCCCGACCGCGACTTCGTTTTCCTGTTTTTGCAATAAACTTTATATTGTTTAAATAATTTTTCGTAGGCGTGCGCATTTTTTTTAATTTTTCTTGCTAGTCGGGATTGATTTAGAAGGTTATAATGATGTTCTAAAAAAATTTGCAGCCCCGACCGCGACTTCGTTTTCCTGTTTTTGCAATAAACTTTATATTGTTTAAATAATTTTTCGTAGGCGTGCGCATTTTTTTTAATTTTTCTTGCTAGTTGGGATTGATTTAGAAGCCTACAATAATGTTCTAAAAAAATTTGCAGCCCCGACCGCGACTTCGTTTTCCTGTTTTTGCAATAAACTTTATATTGTTTAAATAATTTTTCGTAGGCGTGCGCATTTTTTTTAATTTTTCTTGCTAGTTGGGATTGATTTAGAAGCCTACAATAATGTTCTAAAAAAATTTGCAGCCCCGACCGCGACTTCGTTTTCCTGTTTTTGCAATAAACTTTATATTGTTTAAATAATTTTTCGTAGGCGTGCGCATTTTTTTTAATTTTTCTTGCTAGTCGGGATTGATTTAGAAGGTTATAATGATGTTCTAAAAAAATTTGCAGCCCCGACCGCGACTTCGTTTTCCTGTTTTTGCAATAAACTTTATATTGTTTAAATAATTTTTCGTAGGAGTGCGCATTTTTTTTAATTTTTCTTGCTAGTCGGGATTGATTTAGAAGGCTATAAAGATGTTCTAAAAAAATTTGCAGCCCCGACCGAGGCTTCCTTCCCTTGTTTCTGCAATAACTCGTTATATAATTTAAACAATTTAGTAGACCTGCGCATTTTTGTTAATTGTTCTGGATAGTCTGATCTATTTAGAAGCGTATAAGTGTATTTTGTGCAGTTACTTGCTAGTTTGCCTTTATATGTCAAAGTTTCTTATGTATTTTATTTTGAATGAGAATCCCTGCTTTGACGAATCTGCTGCTGCGAATCCTGCTAGCTTGTTTTATGTTAATTTGTTAAAAAATAATATGTTACGTTCTAGATCATTTTTTAAATGACGCGCACAAAAAAAATACCACGCGCCACAATTTTAATACTGAAAAACTCGATTTACTTTCCTCCTTTCAAGTAACGGTTACATTTAAAAAAGACATATTCATGGTAATAATCTCATAAAATATACTCATCGTACATTTTAGAAAAACTCATGTGCTCAAAATAAGAATTTATATTCCTTCAAAGAATATTATAAATTCTTACTGACGAACGTTTTAAGTAATAAGCAAATTATATTTTTGTTTCAACATAATATTCTTGACTGAATATTATGAATTATTAAATTACTATGGTTCAAAATGTAGGTATTTTGAATCAATTTGACAATTATGATAATAAACTTATGATGGATTCACGAATACATGAATTTATAAAATACTCTGAGACGAGACAAATAATATTTACTTAATTGACTAAATAATTTACAGTGTATTTTCTGTGCGTTGATCTAGTCTAAGCATCGATCTCGAGTAAATTCGACGCAGCAGTTGTGCTATAACTTTTACGAATTTAACTCGGCCTTTTTTTCAGTTAAGGGTATTCTAAAGTCATCCCGTTTCACTGATTAAACACAATTTTGCGACTTTTCGTATTTATTACTTTTACAGATTTGAAAATCCTTTCCCAGAATTAAAGTTCATATACATATGCATATATCACGTTACTACATGTTACAGCATGAATCTTGTGCCGAGAACAAAAACAAATTTTTTAATTCGAATCCTTTTTATCGTTTCTTAAACTAATATGACGTTCGGAGCTATCAAGTAACAATATTTGCTTGATATAAAAGCTCTACGGTGTATACTTACGAGTCTTCGGACATGTAAACGATACTAAAAACAACGTCGAATTCTTAGAATTAGATTTAGACACCTAATGCAACGCAAAGAGCTTCTACAAAAATTTCTCCGCATGTGCGTGCAATATTAATGTAGTAGTATTGATGTTTCGTAAGTCGCTGTTCAATCGATAAAATTGACGACTTTGGCATCTCCTTAACGACAGTATTTGTTAACTCTCCCGGCAAGACAATCCGTTGCGGGCGGCATTTATCGTTTGTATGTACCTATCCATCGACAGTCGACAGCATTCCGCCACGACCGCCATTGTCGTATTCCATTCCCAAGCCGATTATTACGCAAACGAGACCGTTAACCGGTTCGCTAAAATAATAGCGCGTAATTTCACAGACATTTTCGCTTCACTCTGGTTTTCGCATACCCGTGTCATTCGAACACTCTTCACGCGATCAGAAAAACAACATTTTCATGCGAAATATAAAAATGCACTAGCGTTCATAAATTCGGGAGCGTTGCGATCTTTTTTGCATCTCATGAAAAGTTATCTCGATAAAAATAAGTCGCAGAAAAGTTTTCAAATGCATTTAAAAAGGGGAAAAAATAGAGCTGTAAAAAATTGTCTCTTTCTTTTAAATTAATTTAAGAATAAAATATTTTAGATATATTTTATTCTTAAAATGTTTCTCAAACATTTTATAAAAATATTTTATGTATTAAAATATTTTTACCAAAAGATCTTTTAACTTTGAAACTAAAATATTTACAGAAAAAAGAAAAAAGAGAAAAAATATATTTTCGCACAAAAACTAATTCAAAATTTTTTAAAGAATTTTTCCAACTTAATTTTTCGTGAAATCCGAAAGAATCACATTTCCCGAATTTGTGTGTGTGTGCGTGTGTGTGTGTGTGTGTGCGCGTGTGTGCGTGTGCGTGCGTGCGTGCGTATGTGCGTGTGTGTGCGTGTGTGTGTGCGCGCGCGCGCGTGTGTGTGTGTGTGAACAAAAATGTAACTAGAAATTTACAAAAAGTAAATTAAATAATTAAAATAAAAAAATAACTTGCAACACTGTAACAGAAACTAAAATTATGTTCAATTTCAAAGTGTCACAGTTTTATTCAAAAAATCCCGGAAATTCCTGTAACCTCGTAAGTTTTGCGTTTGTGAAAAAAATAATAAAAACACTTACGTCATTCAAATTCAACGCGGAATTGCACACGTTTCCCATAGGATTGTATTTCTTCATGGCACCCCACGGGTGCCATAGAATAATGGACGCGACCAATTAAACGAGTTAATTTGATAAAACGCTTGAATGACGAGCCCGACTGAACCAAGAGCAACCGGACGCTCGTCGCAGGACGAACAAAGAAAAAATTAGCGCATGCCAGGATGAACGTCCTAATAATCACGCTTGCAATCGCGTAAGTACACTCACGAAGATTACGCTCCAAAAGTTTTGTTAATTTTCAACGTCCAATTTAAGAAATATCTTTTTTACATATCATTTTTAACCCAGGAATGGTCGCTGAGTTTTTATTGTGTAAATTTGGAATAATGTTTACATTCAAATTAAAAATCACTATTACACGGAAAGAATAATTTTGCTTAAAGTATCTAAAAATTTTACTCGATACACATCTGAAAATAATCTCTTTTTAGAATAATTATGTAAGACACTCAACTTGTTTGCTAGATCATTAAAATGTTTTGCAGTCTTGCTTATCGTGCTTGAACGTTTTATTCATTATTTTAATATTACAATAAAATATTCAGATTTATATCTAGCTAAATTTTTAAATATTTAAAAAAATTTGTTCTCTCTATGTATCAATTACGTATTAGATATTGATTATTCAACGATTTATTAGTATTTGAAATATTGAATTTTACATATGTAAAATTATTCAATATTTTTTAAAAACAAAAAAAAAATAAAAAATAAATTTAAATTATCGATCAGTAAAGAAAATAATAAATTTCATTTTCTCGCCATAGAAGTAGCATTACCTTAAATGACTATTCCTATAAAGAAAACCAAAAACTTATTTTTTAATTTCGAATGAGATATTTTTATTTAAAACAGCAGAATATTTTTCATATAGCAGTAAAAAGATTAATAATAATAAAATACATATATAGAAAAGACTGGGATCGTGAGATACGTGTGAGATACCATAATATCTCGTATATATCGCGTTAACTTCTAAAAGTAACTGCTAATATTACTTCGTTACAGTCAATTAAAAACTGTAGACTAGTTACTCGTCAATAGTGTTCACTGCGTTTTTATAAAAATTAAATTTCAATTTTGCAGGTAGTAGTGATTTTTACAAATCAATACTCGTTATATAATTTAGAAAAGTAGATATTAATTTAACTTTAGTCTAACTTGTGTGGCTTTCAAGTAATATGACTGAATTTAATGTGTGTATGAATTCGGCATATAAAGTTATATCATGTAGTGAGAGAAAGAGAGAGAGAGGGGGGGGGAGTGAGATGCTCATGAGAAGTTCGTAAGCCATTTGCATTAGGAGCGCAAGATCGTTCGTGCGACTTTACAACTTCATAGTGAACGTTTTGCTAGTGCAGCAAAAAAATTATTTTCAAAAGTAATTTTTTAATTAAAAAAGTTACTTTAAAAAATTCTTTTCCTTTTCAAATAAAATGTATTTTATAAAATGTTCGTATAACTTTGTTTTGTGATTTATTAATGTGTAAAATCTATAAAGAATCATTAATTTGTGATTTTTTTAAATTACAAGTTCCTTTTATGACATTAGTTGTTATTATTCTACGACTTCCCTGCGATCTCACAAACGCATCATTTTTGTTTTTTAAGTTTCTTTCCCTTCAATCAATTGTAAATTACGTTGGTTCTATATACTCAATAAACTTCTATCTTATAGGGTGATCGGAATTCTATGGCTAACAAACTGATGTTGATAAAAATTATGTTGCGTTAATATTTACTGAGCTATTAAAAAAAAAAAAAACAAAATGGTATTACTTTACCACCCCGTTCCTCCATCTAATAAAAAGAGAAGAAAACCGTCAGAACATCGCGGCGCCTTTTTTATTATTTTCATCCGAACGTTACAGTCCATAAAAGCCAAAAACGTGAAGGAATAATAGCGGCGTGAAATCATACTCGGTTTAATATCAATTTGCAAATACAAAGTTAAAATTGTTAATTTAAACATGTCAGCGCAATGCATCGAGAATTGAAACATTCCAGATTGTTCGTTCAAGTTTTACGAAATTGACAGCGATTTTGAAGTGACGCGCGACGTCACGGAATTCTTCATCCACTTTTGGAGTATGTTCCGACGGTCAAAAAACGATTAATATTCCGGGCCGTGGCCTCGCGCGTTTATGGAAAGCAAAACGAAAAAAAAAAAAATACGAGCGATCAATGCGAGAGCGCAAGCCGAAGTGCACCCGCGAATGGAAAGTAACCGGACAAACGAGTTCCGCGGCAGACGCCGTGCCACTTGCGTGTTGCAAAATCAGTTTTGCAATGCGCGCACAGAGTGACAGACAATCCAAAATCCCGTAAAGAGAAATGAAAACCTCAATGAATTTTCGTAATTAACTGAAAGACCTTGAAACTGAAGGAACTGAATTAGCTCTTAATTAAAAAAAAAAAATCAAAATATTAAAATTAAAAGAATTAAAAGTGACATGCGAGAGTCAGGCGCAATTGTTACGACCCAAGTAAAGTGTATTCCGCTTATAATAACATAAATTCATTTAGCAATCAAATATTTCAGTTCCTCTTCGAGCTATCCTCAGTGATGATTCTCTAAAAAATACAAACAAAATCCTAACACGATTGGGACGTCTATCAACACATTTAAATAATAACAGCTACATCGGTCGAAAGCAATTCTTAGTTCTTAATAGTTTTCTAGATGAATTTATAAACATTTACAGGATTCTTCAAACTGCGCACCTTATATTTGCCGGACTTAAAGCACGACTTTTAAGAACCCAGAAGTACATCACAAAAATTAAATTGCTAATCTATTTAACAATTTTGATGTTTACACGCATCTCTACGATCCCCCATATCCCGAAAACCGTAAAGAAATTTATTGCGAAAAATATTACCTCGACCAGGGTAATATTTTTCGCAATAAATTTCTTTGCAGTTTTCGGAATAAGGGGGATCGTAGCGATGCGTGTAAACAACATCAAAATCATTAAATTGATTAGCAATTTTAATGTTTGTGATATTTCTGAGTTCTTCTTAAAAGTTGTGTTTCAAGTCCGGCAAATATACGGTACGCAGTTTGAGAAATCTTCTAAATGTTTATAAATCCATGTAGAAGATTATTAAGCACCGAGCACAAGAATTGCTCTCGACCGGTATAACTGTTATTGTTATTTAAATATGTTGATACACTTTGCGGTTATATTAGCATTTCGTTTATATTTTTCAAAAAATCTCTGAAGATAACTCGAAGATGAACTGAAATAATATTTGATTGATAAATGAATTTAAGTACTTATCAATTTTGTACACATTTATACATTTTTAGTTCTTTTTTTAAATTTTGAATATTGTATCCTTATACCAATATTGTTTAATTAAAATATTACTACCATAAGAATAAAAAATAATAGGATTTAATTATATTATTATTATATATTATTAAAATGTAATTAAATGAAACTAAATTAATTATATTATATTTTATAATATAATAGGATTTAATTATATTATTATTGTATATTATTAAAATGTAATTAAATTAAACTTTTCGTGAAATAACTATTACATTCGTGCGTCGTGCGATATTTACAAAAAATTCCCTGCTGGACTAAATCAAAATATTAAATTTTATTCGAAGCATTAACGAAAGTTACAATTAAACTCATTATTAATCTGTTATTTTTGAAAAATCTGAATTATTTACGTAAAGATTAAAAGTACAATTGCGCCGGAAATCATATTTATTTAGCCGATTGTTCCGCAATATTAAATTTAAAAAATACAGGTATTGCGCGGAACCGAGAATCACCTGTCGCGTGTATGTACGTACGACAAAGAGCTGCGTTTATCGCGGGATCTACTAGGCAAATGAAGTGATCTGAGAATTCGCGTGATCGTCGCGACTCGATTATCGTTCGATAAATCGTGCGCGAGCCCAAGCAAGAATTTTATCTCGTGAAAGTTATCGCGCCGCTGTCTTTATTTAGTAGACACAACGGGTTTATCACTTTCGAGAAAAATGTGCAGTCCGACTAGAATGCAGGCACGTACAAAGGAACGCGTACGTGATTTGTACCTACGGATTCTATCCGCATTCAATAAATTAACGATAAGACATAACAATGTTCCAATATCTTTTTCAATTCATCGACACGTAATTATGTAACTTGAACAGGAATCGCCGCACTGTATCTCGATCGAAATTACACTCTAACATGGCTCAAACAAGTTTTGATGCTTGTTATTTGTATCAGTTATACGTTACGTACCATTTAATTTTATAGAGGATGTATTCCTGCTACTTGTACAATCCGCTTTCACGCTATTATGTTATGCTTTAGTTATTTGCCGCTGGATAACAAATTACTTCCAATTACTAAACAAGTAACAACATAAAGGAACTCTTGTTGTAATCAGAATTACCAAATTGAATAAATTTCCCTGAAATTTGAGTTTTCTTATTATTACGAAAAACTTTTTTGGAGGTTAAAAAGTTTAGAAGAATTTTTAGAAAAGAAAAGTATGAAGAGCTAATATTTTTATTTCTTTTTTTTTTATCTTCTGTACAACAGAAGCAAAACGCAAATTTGACGGAAAATTTCCCAACCTGGCAACGCTGTTCTAATACACTTTTTTCTAACCTCTTTCCACAAGTAAAATACGAGTAACGCCAAGTCATAAATGTAAATCCATGAGAAGTGCGTTGAATATGATAAGGATCAATATAATTATGAGTTTTATGTGTAAAAATACCTTATGCAATTTAACAAGTAATATTCTCCTATTTCCCCACCCCTATTCCATAACCTCAAACTTTTTCCTGCCTAAGCTTTTTTATTCATTCCGTTCACATGGCTACGCATTTCAAGTTCGTATAAATTTTCAATACTGATGTACAGTAGTGAATTTCGAAACACCGCCATTGTTCATCTAAGCTTCTACCTGTAATGTAACTGATACCAATTTAGTGTTAATAAAATTTCTATTATAGGTACTTATGTCACATAAATATTTACTCGGTTATTTTAAAAAAAAACAAAATGCTGAAATTTCTTCCTCTCTTCTATTATACTTAATAACATTTAGCGCTAAAAAAATATAATAACTCCATTATTCGTATACAAACTGTGTACAAATTAATTGCATTGTCGACTTTCTTTGGCTGATAACATTGGCATAGCTAACTCGTGTGTATCTTCGCCAACTGATCGACGTATACGTGTTTCTTATACATTCCCCATGAATTCCGTTACGTAATACGCCGCGCGCCGGCCGTTCCATGGGTCAGGCTCGATTTATCTGATCGATACGTCCGTCGCTTCGATCGATCCGGGCGCAGTAAATCTCGAAGAAATATCATCGCAGGGCGCAACGATACTCTGTTCGTTGTAACATGGATTTCGACATACCGCATTTGGTACATAAATGTGACAAGATTAACAAAATTAGATTCTTTAATCATTCTTAATGATACTGTTGAATAAATATTAATGCGAGTAACAATATTAAAACATAGTTCGAAATTGAACCCTTTAATTGTGCCATTGACCTCATCTGATCAGGCACGCGATCAGATCGCTGGGAGAGAAGCAAAAAGAAAAAAAATAAATATCTCTTGTTTCTTTTTTCGACAGTCCCGTCCGTCCGGTTTCACACTTTTCACGATACGGAAAGGGTCCAGGGAGATTGACAGACAGATGCGTCCAGGAAGAGGTCCTCGCGCGCAATTTGTCACGCATGAATATGTTAATGCGCGTCACACGCGCACACAACGCGCTCATGCACACGCGTGCGCACGCGTATGCATCAGTCTCACAGACAGTCGTGATTGATGCACGTCCAAAATTTTTCTTCTTTGTTTCTACCCCTCCCTGTCTAGCTTTTTAAATGGTTCGGACCATGTTTTGCTTACTTGCAAAAAAAAAAATGTCTCCCTTGTTCCATTCCAACTTTGGAAAATTCTTCATAAGTTACACGATCTATTTTCTTTTATATGTATTTATTCATTTCTAATTTATTCCCACTTTCTTATTCGCGAACGTTTTTTTTACCCACTCCAAAGCCAAATGCTGCACATGCAGCAAAGGGATTGGGCACGTGAAGGGGTACCTTTTGTATCGATGAGCAACTGGGTTGTAGAAATCCGATCTATGTGTACCTGTCTCTCGTGGTGGATAACCATCTGTCGTACAAGTACGACGGTGCTCTTAATGCGATCTGATTCCATTGGGAAGAGATGAAAACAGCACACGTGCAGCAATAAAATATAAGTAGAAAGGAGAGAGTTCTCATATTTGAAGTTTAATCTAAAGTTATGAAGTGTCCCACTTTAGAAGGACATATAAATAGATCTTCGGTCCTCCTGTCATCTTGAAACAAAACTGGACACATATGTCCAATTGTGCTATAACAGTTTTGAATTCTAACCTTTAGTTCGAGATATGAAACATTGATTTTATAAAGAAATTTTATTGTCAAATAATAAGCAGTTACTTAAGAAAAAGTTGGTACATTAGCAAAATATGATTTAACAAAAAAAAAAAATTAAACATAAACTCTCTTATTATTATACATAATATTAACAATTCAGTTTAATATGTAAAATTTTAAGGTAAGAGTAAAATAATTAAACATATATTTTATATGAAAAAATAAAGAAAAGAAATGAAAAGAAACGTATTAGGTAAGATTGCCGATACCGCACCGGTTCCTAAATCGCACCAACTCGCATATAAATTCAACCACAATACTTGTACACTCTTTATGAAATTATTTGAAAATTACGTAACATTATTATCATCCTTCATTGAACTCAACATGTTGAATAACAGAAATTTTATTATTTATGTTTGTAGAAAAATCATAACTTTGCTATTACTTTTCAACACATTTCGTAGCTTGATTGCAAAAAAAGATAAAATAAATGATCTAAATTTTGATAACCTGTAATTATCACAATATTATTAAAATTAGATTAACAAAGTTCAAATAATTTTGTGTTCTTATTTGTAAATTAAATGAACAAAGTTTTACAAAATGCTTCTAAATCGCACCATGTTTTAATCTTCTAAATCGCACTATTACTTTGATGATAATTATAAAATATAATAATCATACAGAGCATACATTGTAATAATATTACCGTAATGTTGTAATGTAATTGCAATATTATTGAAAAGTTATCAAAATAACATTGACGGAAATTATATTTAGTTTACAGTATTTATCTCCAATATTAATAAAATTATGCTTATCTAACCCACTTTTACTCGAGAAGAAAGAATTTAGCAGAAAATGTTGCTTTACCCTAAGAAGAGTAATATTAACGCGTGACGCGATTTAGAAAACCAGTTTCTTAAATCGCAACTATTTAAATGCTTCTTAAAAATCGTCAATTAAAAATTAATGACAATATATAAAATTTTGAAAAAAAAAAAATAAATATAAAAAGAAAAATGTTGCATTTTATTATGTAAGAAAATTAAAAATATTCCCCATAATTTCTCAGTTATAAGCCTTTATGTCAAAAGTGGTGCAATTTCGGGAACTTATGTTATACTAAAATAATTTACGTGATTACACACACACGCGCGCGCGCACGCACGCACGCACGCACATTATTTTAATTTAAAAAATTATATTTTTTTTACGTGCATCTCCTCTTTTGTTAACATTTTCTACAATAAGTCCTTCTTTCGCTACTGTGACATTCGATAACTTTAATATAATCATCATTAAAAGTAAAAATAAATTAAAATAAATCGAAAATAAATTAAAAGGAAATTAATGATAAAGAGATCTGTAATCATAAATTACAAATGGACGAGATTTCCTTTTACGCCTGGTTCACAAAATTAGTATTCTTACGATCGTTCGATATCTGGGGACGTCTGTATCACGTCACACCTTCGTTTGCAAATATAGGTGTGTGTATAGGGCCTCGTTTGGTTTACCTTGTCAAAAATCATCAGGGGTTCTTTCTCCCTAGCTGTATCGGTGACGACTTCATCACGGTGACATGGAAATTCGACGAAACGATAAATCGGCGGCGGCGGCGGCGGCGGTGATGCATCAACGTTGACATTGTCAGTCCACTGTGATTTATGATGTGCCTATATTAGCAACATTGTTCTTTTTTTCTTCCATCGCCAATCGATTTTCGAACACCCAGGTGATCGTCCGTCACCCCTCGATGAACAAATCGAGCGACATACACGCTAGCGGGAATACTCGATGCGCGGTGATTATCATTTGTCAGTCAAACGTTGGTTTACTCAGTACACCCCCAATCGAGATAGTAAATAGTCCAACGCTTCTCTTTATTATAAATTGTGAAACGATATTTGCTATTCGATATTATTTGTCTGGATAGAAAATCATTTGTAAGCGAATAAAATTCGAATGACAGCTCTCTCAATCAAGACAACGAAAAATATTCCGTCGAAATCCGAGATCGTTCTGAAAGAAATCCGAGATCGTTCTGAAAAACGTTCGATCTATGGGGGCTTCGCCGCACTTATCTGTCACGCTCACACGCTGGACTTTAGACGCAGCAACCTCACAGTGCGGAATACGCCCATACGATCGTAACGCAGTATCATCGGCTTTTTGCATCCAGTGGTATACGATGCCAGGATCGAATAAGAAGAGAGACATATTCGCGCCAAGCCTATCGCGCGACCGTAATCCGAACCTTCCTAGTTCATTCGTATGGAGTTTACGCGAAAGCAGCATAAGGCATGTACAGACGTTCAACTTTCAGAACACTTGAATTTTATTGAAAAATTTATTTAAAAAATTCTGTCGTATACTCTAAAATAATCTGAAATTAACAATATTAATATATCCTCTGAAAAATTAATTCTTTGTTGCATAAATCTCGTCTATTAAACTTATTTTGCTAGATCTTCATACATGAGGATGTTTGAGAACGCTGATGGCAAAGCTGAAGTCGAAATTTAAAAGTCAAGATGGCAGATTTAATATGGCAACTAAAACTATCATGTATATGATCTATATGTTTAAAAAAACTTAAGAGTTTTTCGGACTCGCCTTTTCAAATCTGAAGTCAAAACTTGAAAATTCAAAATGACAGATCCAACGAAGAAATCTTTTAAGAAGAAAATAAACTCAGAGTTCTATTGCTAACGATTTTAATTTTCATGATATTACGTTTCTGGATTCCTCTTAAAAGCTGCGTTTAAGTCCGGCAAGTATGCGGCGCGCAGTTTGGGGAATCTTGTTAATGTTTGTAAAGTCATCTGGAAAATTATTATTGAGCACTAAGACCGGTATAGCTATTTTCGTTCTTGAAATGTGTTGACACTATCCGGTCATATCAGGATTTTGTTTGTAAAACAGTGAATTTAAGAAGACACGCTTTTTACTTAATTACAATCTCAAGTGATTGAGAAGGAGATCATGTAACAATTGCAAATCTTTTCCATAGATAGTAAATGATGTGCAAAAATAACATAAAAATGATAAATATTTGGACGCTGAAAGAAATTGTCATCACAGACACATAAGAAAAAACATTTGTAAACGTTTCGTACGCATAACATTGCTAAATAAAGCAAGTGAGCTTTTCGACGATTTATAGGATAAAGTAGCCTGTTATGAGATACCTTTTTTTAAAAGTTTATAATTCATTTAATTTATACTATTAACTCCCATTTTGATATCCAAATTATAGTAAATATATTTAAGTTTCATTACCAAAAGTTAGCAATCAATAATAGTTTGTTACATACAAAATTTTTTATCAAAATTGCCGACTTTGTTAATTCAAAACAAAGCTTCCTAATATGAGACACAAAGGTTTTTTTTATACGAGATGGGTCTTATCAACTTAGACCTTAGGTTGAAATTAGGCTCCAGACTCAAAATCTAGTTGACCAATCAAATAGCTCTTTTGATACTCGAAAATTTTTCTACATAATATTTTTCTCCAAAACCCATTCTCTTCGAGATATTTTAAAGTCACAGTGCTAATGCTGAAAGCCATTACTTTCGAGCCTCATTATTTTTAAAGTCCTTAATGAAAAACTTTATTATAGCATTCTCGAAGTCAGAATATGTAATAATAAATAGGTATTTTTGAGTGTCTCATATTACGAGTTCCACGATTTGCGGTTTCGCGATCACCAAATCTAATACTTATAATTAAGCAAATCATCACATCCCGTATTTTTCTATTAATACGACTTTACTCTGTCACTGCATACAGAATTTATTATCAAATATTTGTTTATTTTATAATAAACAAGATTTGAAGACTCATCTCAATAAATCTTGACAACTTCGAAAACTCCAATTTCAAAAACCTTTGTTTTTCAACGACTGTACGCGTGATGTACTAATGAATTATGCAACGTCTCGTCCGGATGGATAACTCATGTAGTGCGCTCCCCTGCGCAAGCATTAACAGGCGATTTTAAAAGACTGAGAAAGCGCGCGCGTGTCGCGCCACCGCCGCGCGCTCGGGTCCCCGCCGCGCGTGTGCTTCATTGTTTTCCTGTTGTGCACAGCGTTAACAGTGCGTTTAGTTTTTGATCCTTGTTAAGAATAATTTACTCTAGCCAGATGGGTAAATCCGATCGTAAATCAAGGAAGAGAAAGAGGTCCGAGTCTAGAGACCGTTTTGCAGGATTGGAAGATAAGTTATCGCATCTTATCGAGATTTTATCCAGGAGTGAGGTTAGGGTCCCCCGCGGCTCTTCCTCTTTGTCATTTTCGCAGTCGGAACAGACGTCCCAGGAGGTTCGGGAGGTAAGCGACGAGGAAACTTCAAGGGTTAGCTTGAAGGATGAAAGCGATAATGATCCGGAATCCATCTCGATAGTTCGAGAGAGGTTGAAAGATCCACACGTCTCAGGTGTGTATGACATCCCAGTTCCGTATACCGGACAGAGGAGTTGACACAACCTTTTCCGACTAATCGGAATACCCCCTCGGTCTTGCAGCAACGGTGATTGACCCGTCAACGGAAGAATCACCTTCTTCGCCTCCTCCGGCAAACGCTGCGGCCCCGGCTTCCACGGGGCCTGACGAGGTTTCGGTGGATCTTTCCAAGGATCTGTTCGGACCCGATTCAGAGGCAACGGACCTTCGACCTTGGAACAATATGGTTAGCCAGAAATGGACTGACCTTACCCGTAAGGGTTTGCCTACGAGTCAGCGGGAGGTCTTACTCAAAAAGTATTCTCCCCCCGAAGATTTCGCTTTCCTCAGGGCTCCCAAACTCAACCTTGAGTGTAAATCGGCATTAAAAAACAATGTCATAGTTAAAAGGGACGAGTACAGCTGTTTAAATCAAAATCAGGTAGGTACCGCCCTGTTCGCCTTAGGAGAAGCAATATCTGACCTCCTCAGACCAGAAATACAGCAATTTCTCAACCCGGACGTTCGAATGGCAATTAGTAAAATCGCTGACGGCGCTCAGCTCTTGGCGGATCTTTTCTATCGCCTCTCTTTGTCACGAAGAGCCCTGATAAAACCGGCCTTTAATACCTTGGCCAAGTCCACTGCAGACGCCATTCCTGCGGACAACTTTCTGTTTGGCTCTTCCTTTGGTGAAGAAATAAAAAAGGCAACATCAATGGAGAAATCGGCCAGGGATATTGTTAGCACATCCTTGACGATCTCCAAGAGGGTGCAGCAACCAATTAAATTACCGGCACAGACGGCTCCATCCACGTCGGGAAACTCCCGAGCCCCTGCTTCGAAAACGAAACCGTCGGCGACAAGGAGAACAGGGGCGTCGAGCAGCAGTCGCCGATCGTCGGTCTATCAGAGATCGAGGTCGAGGAGGCGTTAGTTGACAGCCAGGTAAACATTGCTGGCAGACTAAGCTCTTTCATTTCAAAATGGATGGAAATTACGACCGATCCAGTAATCTTGCAAGGAATCTGCGGTTACAAGCTGCCTTTTAGGCACCATCCCCCTCTCCAGGCATCCGAGCCGTCAATCCACCTTTCAGAGACAGAAGTCTCAATATGCCGTCAGGAAATCGCTAGGCTCTGTAGCAAAGGTGCGATAGAGCCAGTATCAGGCTGTAAAGGCCAATTTCTGTCATCCTTTTTTGTAGTCAGGAAACCTTCCGGAGGGTGGAGGTTTATCCTTAATTTAAAGGGCTTGAATAAATTTATTATTGCTCCACATTTCAAAATGGAGAATTGGAAGACAGTCATTCGTCTTCTTTCTCCAGGTGACTTCCTCGCCTCGGTCGATCTGCAGGATGCCTACCATCTTGTACCGGTCTGTCCGGAGCATAGGAAATTTCTCCGATTTAAATTTCAGGGTCAACTTTTCCAATTCAGGGTTCTGCCTTTTGGCCTCGCTTCGGCTCCTTATATTTTTACAAAAATTTTAAAGCCTGTAATATCATCCTTGAGAGAGAAGGGCTTCCTGTCAGTCGTCTATCTGGACGACTTTCTTCTTCTTGCACCGTCTCACGCGGCATGTATACAAAATATTTCTGCAACCATAGATCTTCTAGCTTCTTTGGGATTTTTAATTAACAAACAGAAAAGTGTTCTTTCTCCATCGAAATCCTGTCGGTTTTTAGGCCTCATATTCAATTCAGAGCAGCTCTCCATTTCTATACCGTTGGACAAAAGAAATAATCTTTTACAATTAACTCTTTATTTTTTAAATATTAACTCTTGCAGGATTCGTCGTTTTGCTAGCTACATTGGATCTCTGATTTCAGTCTGTCCAGCGGTGCAATATGGAATTCTACATACCAAGAGATTGGAGAGAGCAAAATTTTTAGCCCTTGCAGCTGCAGAGGAAAATTTTGAGGCCCGTATGATCCTGCCGGAATCAATTAAAGAAGATCTATGGTGGTGGCAAGCAATTTTCGAAGACCCTTCCCAGTGTAACTTCATTCGCTCAGGTCACTTCAGCTTAGAAATTTTTACAGACGCCTCCCTAACGGGCTGGGGAGCCGTTTCGGGTGAATCTCGCACCCATGGGTTTTGGTCTGCAGAGGACAGACAAAATCACATCAATTTCTTAGAACTCCTTGCCGTCTTTCACGCTTTGAGATGTTTCGCATCTCACCTAAGAAATTGTAATCTTCTAATAAGACTAGATAACTCCACCGCTCTTTCATACATAAATCGAATGGGGTCAATTAAGTTTCCCCATCTATCAGAGCTTGCTCGCAAAATTTGGGAATGGTGCGCAGAGCGCAATCTATATATTTATGCCTCGTATATTCCATCGGCCCAGAATTTTGAAGCAGATGCGGAATCACGCGTTGTCTCAGAAGAGACGGAATGGTCCTTGAGCCGAGATTCTTTCGATGAGATCGAGTCCTCTCTAGGTCCTTTCGACATCGATTTATTCGCTTCATCAATAAATGCGAAATGCCCACGATTTGTGTCCTGGTTTCCAGACCCGCTAGCTTTTACAGTGGATGCATTCTCACTAAATTGGAGTGAGTTTCGCTTCTTTGCATTTCCCCCTTTCGCTTTAATTCTGCGAGTTCTTCGAAAGATCATTTCGGACAGAGCGGAAGGAGTCATAGTGGTTCCCTGGTGGCCCGCTCAACCTTGGTTCCCACTGTTTATCCGTCTTATTATCGATCAACCAGTCTATCTCGAGCCGAACATTAATATGTTAACATCTCCTTTCAGAGAGATTCATCCGGCTTGGGACAGGATTACCCTGGCAGCTGCGAGATTATCCGCCAGGCCTTCATAGCCAAAGGTACACCGACATCGGCAATGGAGGTAACACTTGCGTCCATCACGCAAGCCACGAAGACTCAATACTCCAAGCCGATTAAACTTTGGTGGCTTTATTGCAAGCAAAATCAAATTGACTGCTTCTGTCCATCGCCTTCGGCAGTCCTAGAATTCTTATCAATATCAGCTGCCAGTAGTCGATCCTACTCCAGCCTAAATACGGTTCGTTCGGCCGTTTCCTTAATTTCGGTGAACGAGATAGGTTCTCACCCGCTTGTAAGGAGATTCTTCAAGGGGATTGCGGCACTAAAGCCACAACGTCCACGCTACGACTTTATCTGGGATACGGCCCCGGTAGTTACCCGCTTGGCCTCTCTATATCCCCACGACAATCTCTCACTGGAATTACTCTCAAGAAAGCTTGCAACCTTGCTCGCACTCACAACTGCTCAAAGGTTGCAGACATTGGCAGCAATACAAATTTCGAATATCTCCTTTGCGGATTCTTTGGTTATTAAGATCCCAGCAAGGATCAAAACTTCCGGAGTCGGAAAATATCAACCCTTGCTTGTTTTTAAACCCTTTCTGGACAAACCAGAGCTATGCCTTTTTTCCATAGTTAAATCTTATCTGGACCGCACGCAGAGTCTCAGACGGGGAGAAGTAGATTCTCTTTTTATCTCTACTCGTCCACCGCATAAACCAGTCACTTCTCAGTCCCTGGGTCGGTGGATTAAGACCGAACTAGCAGCTGCGGGCATAGATACTTCCATTTTCTCGGCCTACTCAACTCGCCATGCTTCGACCTCTCGAGCGGCCAGCAAAGGCATTAGCTTACAGGAAATCCGTAGGACTGCTGGCTGGAGCAGTTCCTCCGAAGTCTTTGCGCGCTTCTATAAGCGTCCGATAATTAGCGAACCGGCTTTTCAAGCATCTATTCTTAATCCTACATAAGAAATTTTATTAAAAATATTGTAAGCCTAAAGAAGTTCAAATTATAACACACTCTTTCTATATCATTAAACCTTAACTAGACAAATCTGAGGCTTTAAATATCTACATGAGTTATCCATCCGGACGAGACGTTGCATAATTAATAAGTTGAACGAACTTACCTAAGTGAAGTTCGACTGTAATTATGCTGTCTCGTCCGGATGGATAACTCCCTCCCCTCCCAACCCCTCTTTCAGATTTGTAGCTTTAAAAATATGAAGCACACGCGCGGCGGGGACCCGAGCGCGCGGCGGTGGCGCGACACGCGCGCGCTTTCTCAGTCTTTTAAAATCGCCTGTTAATGCTTGCGCAGGGGAGCGCACTACATGAGTTATCCATCCGGACGAGACAGCATAATTACAGTCGAACTTCACTTAGGTAAGTTCGTTCAACTTATTAATTTTGTACTAAATAGATTTCAGGCCAAAAATAATAAGTTTATGATGGTACCACATGCGTTTATTAATGTAGCAGAAACCTCGCTACCTCATATTAGGAACCTATCCCGTAATGGGCGGACTTTACCCTATTGGATACTAGCAGCAAAGAGTTAAGACAGATATCACCGATTTTAACAGACATTATTAATAGTAATGTCAGTTGGACCGTGTTCTCGGGAATAAAACTTTCAATTTTAATAAGGAAGCAGCATCCTCGGAATTGTTTTCCTTCGAAACTAGGATAAAATCTCGGAAAACCATCGCTTTATTTATCTCTGGTGAACGCGCATCGCGCAGAGAAAACAATTAAACGAGGATTAATACTGTCGTTCGCGTGGCGTCATGTGTTTGGACAGAGGGTAAGGAGACAGGAGGGAGAGAAAAATAATAAACAGACTCCCTCGTAATTTCGGGGGTCCCGGGGCCCCCGACCCGCTCGCTCGAGGGGTTGACGACGAGACGTGATATATGCACGGCAGCATATGTCGCAGCTATATGTATACGTTGACGCATACCTCCGGTCTCCAGTGTCGGAAAAATATGTGACACCCCGTAAGTGCACGAGCACGGAAGATACGTCTCCCGAAGGGGCGTAACGGCAATAACGGAAATAAAAACCGATATTTTCAATTGCGTCGTGCAAACAACAAGTGGCTATAATATTATACTGCACAAATATATTTTTTTTTTTTCGTCTAGAGTATCTTATCGCGAGATTAAATACTCATTACTTTAATATCATTATATTATAATATTCTCCCCGCATTGATATGAATTATAATATCTCGTTGCAAAAGCACAAACGTAGCAATTGTTGAAAAAAAAATTTGAACACGATGTATGTGCATTAATAATAAATATATGGTAAAGAAAAAGAGATGGGAAAAAAATAATTAATTTGAAAGACGATTCGATTTCCGCGTGAAGAGCCCTTCTACCTTTCGCTTCTAGATTCAAGGATTCTGCGTGCGTATCGAACGACATGCGGACTAGTCCCCGCATTTGCATAGACCGTATTTCTCCTCTCATTACCATTATTATAAGCACTTCGGTATTGTGCATCGGGCATAATGCTACTGCACCCTGACGCGGCATCGCACTGACATTTGCATCCCGACAAAGAGAACATTCACGCCTCCTTCCTCTCTTTCTCGTTCTTCCTATCTCTCAATGGCACCCTCGAAATTCTACACTCGAGAGAACGCTCGCTGCCGATTCACCGTGCTAAAACACCGCGGTGTAAAGCATTATCATCACCGCACACTCGAGGAAGCTGCATTAATGCGCATATGTTTCCCACCGCGTCGAACGATCGACACGATGATCACAGAATTGGCAAGGCGGGACGTCTCCTTTAGTGAAGTTCTTATGGAGTACTCGGAGCGCCGATCAGCCAGTCCATTAAACTCACTTTAGGCGATTTGTGATTCGCGAATTTGGGGTCCCGGAATTCTATTTGTAGTTTTATGAATACATCCTGTTTGAAAGACTAAAATTCCGTGTGCATTCGTTAAATTCGTAGAAATTGCCAACAGAAATCCTAAAACGGTATCACCCGAGGGGAAATTCACAGCCGGCATTGGTGTACAAAATTTCGGCAGTGGACTGCCGAAAAAAGTAAGCAGTGATCTATAATATTGACGGCATTGTCGTCAGTGGTTGGGGAGTGGTGAGCTCACTTCAGAGTCGGTTTTTCGATCATGGGGTTGAGCACAAAAATTTTTGAATACTTCGGGAAAGCTTTAGAATTCTTGTGCAGGCATTGGCGTATGATAATAGGCACGCGGTAGTGTTCATAATTGCATGGCATTGCCTTAATTTTAATATAGGATTGACGGCATTGTAGGCATTGACTAACAATAAGCATTGTCGGCAGTGTACAAAAATGTCGGCAGTGTTTTACAGCAATGCCAAAAATCGGCATTGGTGTACAAAATTTTGGGTTGTGAATTCCCCCTCGGTATCACCTCTTATTTCTCGGAAACTGAACATTGTTGTATTGTTACTAACAAAAACATGATCTGCTTAGATAATTTAAAAAATAGAAAATTTTTAAAAATATGAAAACAGTTACACATTTATAGCTTTTTTTTCTGTAATCCCTAGTAGCACAGTGCGTTGGCTTTACATTGGTTTACATTGGCGAAACATTGGTTATGTTATATTGGAAATGCATGAGCCAATATTTTCCAATCCAATGCGAATATTGGTTATAAAAGAAACGTTAATGTGCTGCCAATGTTACGAGTCAATAATTGCACGATATTGCACTTGCATTAGAAGCGCATTGACCAAGGTTTCCCAATCTACTGCAAATATTGGTTTTAAGTGAAAGCAATGCACAACCAATGTATAATATCGTGTTTACATTATTTTTCAATATTGAACCAACATTGCAACTCCGATATTGGCTAAATAAGAGTAGACATCCACCTTTTAGTATTGAACCAATATTGAAATCAATTCACACCCAATATATAATATAGAGTTTACATTATTTTTCAATATTGGACCAATATTTTGTGCTACTAGGGATCTATCTAAAAAACAAATTTCTGCGAGAATAAAATTTGCACGATTTTCTTTTTTTTCTGCAAATTGCATAGTTTAAATAATATTAAATATATTATTGATAATACTAGGTTATTTTATATTTTGTAGTTTCCCAAAACTATTTTGTTTTATTTTTCTCTTTCATATTTTCCTCGTAGTGCGGTTTGGAACATAAAACCAATATGCAGCATAAAATGGATCACCTCTCTGTGAGAACAGATAATAACTACGAAACTACAATGTTGAGAGATGTTTCATGAATTTTTTTCACGTTTTCTTCTTAAGGCAGAAAAAATAGTGTTGAATGTGACAGATTCACATGTACACCAACAGGACGTTAAAAAGAATATAATGTGGGAGAGTTCAATTCTAGCCTTTTAATTTTATAAACTTTGTTTTATACATAAAAGTATATTTTATTACTTAGTTTTTATCAATTTATTTTATAATTAACTCCTCTACGGAATCATGTCCGAATTATGCTGTTACTGCTGACTGTGTTCGTTTTGGGACCCAATTTCTCAGATGCTCTCTTTGGATTATGTTGCAAACATATTAATTAATACAAAATACGAAACATTATAAAAACTGCTGTATCATCTGATAAGACACTTTCTAGTTTGTCATGTTTTTGAAATTTTATTTTTAGCTTTTGTTTAAGAAATGTTATTGAAAAAAAAAACATGCCAGTATTGATGAGTTTCCTCTTGCTCTTGCTTGTTGCTCCTAACTAAAATAATGTGAACGCTTGTTTTGAAACTAAGCAATTCAACCACAAAGATAGGTTGATTACACTTACATTAGATTGTTCCTTCAACCATGTTTTATGTTGAAAATAACAAATTTCGACACATTAAAAATAATGTCATTTCAACTCAAGGAATTGGTTTTAATCTCATCTTTTATTATTTAATATATAACGCGTACTTAATGTGTATATATATTATATAATTTTATATATCGCGTATTCCAATCTATTGATCCTTCGAATATTCGCTGTATTCAGCACAGCGCACAGCATACAAATTGCATACAGATTTCTATTCTGTACTCTAGCGCAAATAGAGGCGATGCCTTTTGATCGAACGTTTCCCTTTTCAAAAATCTGAAGACGCGTATTCCATGTATTCCATACTTTTATATGTACTCAATTCTCGACTTGAATTGTGCATTCGTGGACAAGATTGGCCTCACGAGCGACGCTCTCCGATCATCGTCGACGAGGACGCGATGCAAAGCGGAGGGATGCAAAGCGAGCGAATGAGCGAACGCGAGTCGAATACAAAATGTTCGCCAGCGTCGTAAAGACGGAATCGTATTGCGCTTGCATGCGCGGCCATGGCAATACACAACGATATCTTACTAGGCAACTTTTCGAGGCAGATGACGCTGCCTGCAACGTGGGTCTAAGCGAGGACGGAGCATGCAACACACGGCGGTGTGGATTACCTATCTTTCGTTTCCATCGAGATAGGCGGGGGAGCCCGACAAAACGCTCTCGTATCCGCCGCGTGCGTGAAAAGGCACACTTCTCGGTCGAACTGATGTTAGATATGAGATTAATTGGCCTAGGTGAGATATTGAGATGAACGATACATAAAAATTAATTAGAGTGTTACGTAAATTAATTCGTCTATCGTTTATTATCAGATGGATGGTTATCAATAAGTTTTAGCAAGTTTGCAGGATTATTTGTAGCGTTAAATTTAACACAAGATGAATATGTTGGGAAGTAACACGAATATCATGTAAAAAATTAACGAAATTAACATTTATGTGACATGTTGACGTTTTACATTTTATTCCATTTATCTTAGAATTTAAATTTCGAAACTACATTATTTTGTTATTTGTTCATTTATCTATAAATTATATTATTTTAACAATTAACTGCGTTAAGCAGAAAAAGCAGTTTTATAACTGTTGCAAGATTCATTGTTGTCTTTTTAACTTTAGTTCCTGTCAGATCTAAATATGTATATAAATTAACCCTTAAACACATAAGTGGGTCTGAGAGACCCCACATGAAGTTTTGAACTGCTTGTTATGTGAAGACGGAATGAGATAGGGGGTTCGGACAAAGACGTAAAAAAAGTTTGATATTTCCTCTTTCGATTGATATGGTTGATCAACTTTTTTGGTCAACTAAAATTCGAACGGCACGGCAGCAAAGTTTTGTTAGGGTCAATGCGACCAATATAGTGTATAAGTAAAACTTTTTTTGTGAGTATTTTACATAAAAAAACTGGACAAAATACGTTCGAACAGGTCGGTTTGCGGATGTTACTCGCATATACTCTGTCTAAAGTTGGAATACTATAAAATGGTGTAGAAAAAAGAGTTTTTCCGAAATATATCATGAAACACATTAATTTTCAATTTTTAGTCACAATTTAATCAAAAATACCTCATATTCGTCTTGTTACATGAGTACATTTTTTAATAGAAATGACAATAATATAATTTTTTATTGAAAGTATGAATCTTTAGCTTTAAAACGCCGTATTGTAAAGTTCTTTAAAGTTTTTTGTTGCAAAGATATGATTTTTTTTTTTTAAGTGGATTTGCCCAAAAATACCTCATATTCTCCATGTTACATAATTATACTTTTTAAAAGGAATGACTTTGCGATATTTTATTTTGAAAGTGACTCTTTAGCTTTAAAACGCCGTGTTTGAAAGTTCTTAAATGTCTTTTGTTGCGAAGATATGATTTTTTGAAGGAAAAGCGGATTTTTGACCAATTTCTCATTTTTGCTTAATGGTTTTGCTTTTACAACTTCGCAATAAATTATTTTTCGCCAATGTCGATTGTACAGTCATATTCCTGATATTTTGAACTTTTGTTTAAAAAAAAATCGTAAAAAAATATTGATTGTAATAGTTATAGCTTCTCAAAGTTGAAAAAGTCTCCCAGACCCAAAAATGTTTCCGTATTTTACAGGATCGGTGTGTTTAAGGGTTAATCATATTAGAATCTTACAATATTACATTATTATATTTCTTTTTATGCAAAACATTTATTATAAGGAAGGATAAATTTCAAAGTCCTTTTTCGATGTGCGTATCCTTAATTTAAATATAACTATATTATTCTCCTTTCATTTCTTTTTATAAATTATTAAGCGATAATTCGTCGCGCGTGACATTAAATTCAATCTCATCGTCAATCTTAATTTCTCTTGACTTTATTCTTGACGATGGATATCGGATTTCCGTACTCTCTCTCTCTCTCGATTATTTCCTTCTTTAATCCTCCGGTATTCCCCTAATTAGTTTTCCGGGCTCGTGCTGAATTTTGCTCAGTGTGATTCACAAAAACGGTCTCGCGTGCACGCCCCGTTTGCGGCACCCGCGTCCACGCTCCGCCGCCGATTTATTCAACGGTACGTCCATATGCCAACGGGATTAGAATTAGAGTACTTACATGTCGCACGCGTCCACAATACACGACGGTAATTCGTTTTGAGGCCCGCTGACGTTTTAAGTGCGGCCCGACCGCATCGACACGCTCCGATTTCGATCGAAGACACGCGCCGATTCATGATCGCGTAATGCGCGTGTAATTCGCGGTCATTTACACTTCGCTTCCCATCCATATGGCGGATCGTTATATCGTTCCGTTAAACCCCGAAACCTCGAATGATGAATCCGTTGAACGTTCGAGCAAACAATTTGTCGGACACGTCACGAAGAAAATGACAAATTTACATTTTACTGATCGGAAATTATTAAAAATTTTTTGCGCGATTATGCGTTAACAATCAACAAAATAATTTCACAACAATGAAACTGGCAGTTACGTAATAATTATGTTGGAAATGGCTACCAGTAACACGTAAAATCTAAGAAAGAAAAAATTTTTTTCAATTTGATTAAACTTGATTCTTCAACTGGATTAATTTTTTTTATCTCAAGTATTGTATTTTTTTCTATATTTAACTTAAAGGGGTATTCTAGTTTAGACCATTTTAAAGGCTACTTTTACGAATTCTTTGCTCTGAAATGAAAGCATTTAAGGTATGGACGTTTTAGATATTTATTAATTTTTTAACTTTACAAAAATGTCATTTTTAGTCTTTATCATTAATATAAAATAGAGATATTATTTTTAAATACAGCATAATTAAAAAAAATGCTTTATATTGGCCCAGGGGTGATCTTACCAAAGAGCCAAGATTTATCTTAATTTACACAAATGTGGTTATATTGTTAGAACTAGAATAAATCATTCATCGCAATGTTAAACAATATGACGATCAACTAAAAATGAAGAGCGGCATTTTTACAATTTTTTTTTAAACTTTTGCAAACTGTCAAAACTTTTCAGGATAAAAAAAACCTAATCATTCCAATTATAACTACAAGTATTGCAAATATTTCGTTTCAAGGCAGAAGTCGATCGGTTTCTGAAAAATCCTGAGACAAGGTTAAAAAAAACATGAAAAAAATGCAAATTTTTAAGTTTTAGAAGCATTGTTTGGCCCATATGCCGCTTTCTTCAAAACAAAAACAAAGACAAACTTATTACAATTTTATTAAATCGTTTTACAAGCTTATTCTTAATAGTGTAAAAATGAAAAAAAATAGATTAAAAGAAAATCAATTATTTTGAACCGTAAAACTAGAATCCCCTTAATTGCATAAAATACTTGAACTGAAGAGATTTAATCAGGTTGAAAAATTTGATCAACTTAACAACTTTTTTCTCAGTGCAACGGATAATTGCAGAAGAATAATTCGAATCACAACTTAAATATCGATCACTTAAATACCGAGAAAATAACGACGCGAAGCAAAAAAAAAACGAATATCATCCATTTGTGTCCTCTTCTCTCCTCCCCCGCGATCGCCGGTTAGAGATTAAAATGTGCGCGTGGCGGCGGCTGATGCTATCGGCTGACGCACATCGGTAACATATCGTCGTAAAGTTTCCTGTTCCCCGTCGTTGCGTCGCGGGCCCTGTGTGCAGTGGTTGCATAAAGCGAAGCTGGCCATCATTATACCGCCGTACGCGCGCTTATTTCCACATAGTTTAGCCGGTAATTTCGAACTTTACGCGCGCCGCACGGATTTATCACTGAAGAATCGCGCACCGCCGCCGCCGGCCTCCATCTCGATGTAACGCTTTTGGAATTTGACTGCCAAGTATTTCGATAATTAAGCCAGAGTACTTCTTCCCGATTAATTGCGGTAACAGTCTTCACGGTCCAAATCGAATGCACGACGACTAGGTCGACATAAAGCAAGCAGTCTGTTTCTGTTTTAGCATTTTACACGAGGATGCATTTGTGGATTTCTGGAGATAACGAAATTGCGAGGAAGACATTTTAAAATACACATCTTTCGCAGTAATTCGATCTTGAGATTTGTTGATTTTGGCATACTTTCGAGGCAAGTTAAAAATAGAAGCGAAACGTTACTACGCTCGCTCGTGCAAGGTAATTTTTAATTAATCGATGCAAACGCAGTGCCTAAATTAAAGAAATACGAAACGACTAAATTAATACTAAAATAAATTGTATGTAAATATAATATAAAAATTAAATCTGAATAATTTAACATTAAACGGCTCGGACAAAGAGATTAATAAGATAACAAAGCACAATAAAAATCACTTGATATAAAGTACTTGGTTTTCATATCGCAATTAAAACGCTCGTTAATTTGCAACGGCCGTCGCGGGGATTAATTCGCGCAATTATATTTGCGATCGTTATTAAAACAATAAACATTTAATGAAATCAACGTTTCCACGAAACAATACCGTCGTCGAGGAGGGACTTGTTTATCAGCCGGCGTAAAATGCAGAACGAAAATTGATAAATGCGTCATGCGCATTGTTGACATTTGACTCTAATTGATATTTGACTTCGTGTTGCAATCGTGAATAAATAACGGATGGTGGCGCGGCCGTTGGTCGTTCGCGCGACGCGAGATAAAATACGAGTTCGAGAGCCACTCTCGGAACGAATTATCGGGTGGTAATAATCTCGAGGGTTGGGTCCAGCCGAAGGTCCGATGAATCGCGTCTCGCCCGTCCCGTCCGTTCGTTCGTTACCCCGACACGCTTAAAAAGGGTGCAACAACTAGTTCCCTCCTTCTGGCCCATTACGCAAGGTCCGGACTTGTTCGCCACGTATACACGTCTATCGCGTGTTTCCGGACTAAATTATAAATCATTCGGGAGAGTTCCTTCTCGAAAGCCATCGAAATCAGTGGAGGGCTATTTATACGCCTGAACAGATAAATCCATCACATCCGCGTATGCGGAAAGAATTTTCTCTTGGAAACGCGATGACAGTGGCGCAACATAGAATTTTACTATCATTTTAATAAAGTTTCCCGTAATTTTAGCAAACTTTATTACAATTTTAGTAAAATTACTAAAATTGCAACAAATTTTTCTTAAAATCATTGTAAAATTCATTATAATTTTAGATGTAAACCTTGTAATATTTTACTAAGATCGTGACAAAATTGTTCGATGTTCGTGTTGTCTCACAATTACCGTAAATTCTAAGAAAAAAATCTCTCCGTGTATTATACAAAACAGAGTCATAAATTCACGAAGCTTGTGGAAAATGTCAATAAAAAATTCTCTCTATGATGCTTATACGCGACGGAGCGAAATAGAACGAAATGTATAAATGTCTTAAGAGTGGATCAATCTTTTTTTTTTTGTTGCTAAAAATACGCAACAAAATTTAATGTAATATAACGAAAGAAAATTTCAAGCGAGCGCACTGAAAACATTTAACGTTGTCGAGGATGCTAAATTTCATGCGTAAGCTTTTATAAATACATTAAATTCTCTCTACTTGCGCAACTTAAAAGTACATTGAGTTTCACGTCGTTCTGAACAGTGCACCCATAAATGCATCCAAGCATACATTTTTTAACTTTACAATTCTCGCGCGTTTGACAATCGACGCCAGTATAATACATTACATCGAACTGGGCAGCGCGGTCGAGGCGTAATTAAAGGACAGGCAGAGGCAACAAAAAAAAACAAAAAAAAAAATATAAACCCCTACGTGGAAGCGATAGAAACGTGGCCAAACCTCGCGCCCTGGGAGGTAGGGAAAAGCCCATCTCGATGATGATCTCGAGAGGGGTGCGCATAGCGCGGGATGGATGACGCATGACTCACAAAGTGCCCACTGTCCCGCATACCCCTGCGATTACCATTGTGGCGTGCACATATATAATATACGTATGCCATTCGAGCCGTTCTCCGACACGGCCATTATGCCTGAGCTTCCACATGTGACGGAATTGCGGTTACGGCGTACGATTCCATTCAGACAGATTACGTGCTCGATAACGTCTGTTTAGTGCAAACATCGACTCTCCCTCTCTCGTTTTCCTCCGCGTATCGCCGCGCGTGTACCGGCGTCGGTAACCGAATTGATTTAATAAAGCGTGCGCGGCAGGTAACGAGCGGCGCGTGTTGCGGCTCTATTAGGGACTGCCACGAAAATGATGCTCTTCATATAGGTACTTGCGAAAAGATTTCGCGTAAAAGCAGCCGGGAGGATTGAATCTTTGGAATGTAGCGTGGACGCGCGTAAACTGCTCTCAACCACTCGGTTCTCGACAACGAGGACTCTACGAATTAAAAGCGAAGAGGAGAAAGATGCGGATTCGAGAAAGATACGAAAGGAACGTTCGTAAGTTACAATTGTTGCAAGATACAAAGCATCAATTCGCGGAGTTTTCCTTATTTTTCGTGTATGCAGTTCAACATTATAATATCACTGATGATTCACTGGTGTTACGTATGACTTTTCAATAGAAATTCAGCTCGTTAGTCAATGCCCTAGATTACTTATCTACATCGACCACTTTATATCAGCTACATCAGAAATGAGAAAATAAAAAATATTATTGAGTTATCGTCTGAAAAAGATACTATATATATAGAATAAGGTTGCCGAAATCGCATCACTTTTTACCTAAAGACTTATAACTGAGAAATTATGAGAAATATTTTTAATTTTCTTACGTAATAAGAAAGTACAACATTTCTCCTTTTATATTTATTCTTTTTCAGAATTTTATGTATTGTCATAAATTTTTAAACGACGATTTTTAAGAAGCTTTTAAATAGTGCGATTTAAGAAACTGGTCAGGTTGATATTTCCTCTTCCTGGGGTAAAACAACACTTTCTGCTAGATTCTTTCTTCTCGAGCAAAAATGCGTTAGATAATTGTATTAATATTGAAGATAAATACAATAAACAAAATATAATTTCCGTCAATGTTATCATTTCGATAAATTTTCAATAATATTGCGATAACATTGTTACATTACGGCAATATTGTTACAATCTATACTCTGTATGATTATTATATTTGATTATACATATACAATAATCATGATCAGAGCAATAGTGCGATTTAGGAAACTAATTATAAGACATGGTGCGATTTAGGAGACTAAGGCATTTCGTAAAACTTTATTTAATTTACCAATAAAAACATAACGTTATTTGAATTTTGTTAATCTAATTTTAATAATATTGTGATCATTACAAATTACCAAAATTTAGATTATTTATTTTCCTTTTTTGCAATCAAGCTACGAAATGTGTTGAAAAATAGCAGCAAAGTTACAACATTTCTATAAACATTAATAACAAATTTTCTATTGTTCTTAACATGTTGAGTTCAATGAAGAATGATGATGTTAAGTAGTTCCCAAATAATCCCATGAAGAGTGTACAAGCATTATCGTTGAATTTATACGCGAGGTGATGCGATTTAAGAGCCAGTGCGATATCAGCAACCTTACCCTGTATGTCTAAAAATAAGAACAAAAAAACTTATAAAAAATGATATAAAAAAACCGTAATCTTTATTTATCTATCGCTCACCCCTAATTCGTCAAAAATTATATATTATAATACAATGAAAAATATAAAAGACGACATCTATAATTCCCTTATACAAAATAATTCAAACTTTTTCAATGCGATTCAAGCGGATAACTCAATTTATTTTCTCATTTCTGACACAACTATTATAATATAAAGTGGCCGATGTAGATAAGCAATGTAGGGCATTTAACTTACGAGCTAAAGTTTCCATTGAAAAGTCAGACGTTTAACACCAGTGAATCATCAATTCCGCTGTCATTCCGCCGCATTCCGATGACAACGATGATCGTACGTCGCGAGTCTCATGCCGATTCTCGTACGCGTTCGAGACTCCCTCCGCCTTGCTGCTAACCGTCCTTCTGCAGCATAAGCAGCCGCCTCGCATGCTGCTCGCGCGAGATAAGGTCGCTCTGGCCTCTTAATTGCTCGTTTCCTGTCCAGAAGGCTCCTTTGCCTCGCTCCGGCTTCATCTTTGACCCGAGTCTGCATCAACCTTCTGGACGTACAGAGCATTCTCGATATCGAGCAGAGATGCGATAGTAAAATATAATTTCAATATTTACGATTTTTGTTCAATGTCAAATAAAACTATCTGGATTAATGCTAAAATATATGTAGAGATAAAGTCTATAACACACCCTTGTAGAAATGTATTACTGGTAGTAATAAATTTGCCAGTAATTTAAGTAATATATTACTTATTTTAGTAATTTAAAAGTACTGTAATAGTACTTTTAAATTACTAAAACAAATAATATATTACTTAAATTACTGGCAAATTTCTTACTGCCAGTAATACATTTCTATAAGGGCAGTTGCATAAATTAACGTGTGTATTCACATATTAGGGTAAGGCTGCCGACATCGCATATATAAATTCAACCACAACAAGCAAACTTGATAAATTCTAACACTAATAATTAATAATTGATAAAATCCATAATTAATCATTTTCTCTTCTGAATTTTTACTTCAAATCACAAGGGTTCGTCATATAATCAGAACTTGGAGAGATTTTAATTCGTGAATCGGCTCGTTAATCCCATAAAATAATATTTACCTGGCGCTCGTGCAAATCTAATAAATCGTTCCGCTCGTATCTACCGCCCGCCACGAGGATCGAAGGCGAACTGTGGGATTTGCGTAAATCGCAATTACACTATCCTCGCGAAACCGGTTCGCCGCGGCGGCGAACGTACGACGAACTCTTGACACAGTCGTGTCCAGTCGTCGCACGCAAAACGTCTTCACGAGATCACGTCCGTAAACAGAGATATTACGAAACGATGAGTGACGCATTTTCGGCATTATCTCCAATTTCGCTCCCCTCCCACTACTTCGATATAACCTCCTGTCATCATCATGGTCCCATTGGTCGCTCGGAACTTCCCGATAATCCACCCTCCCGACCCGATAGTCCTCTTCGAGCCAGGGGGTCGACGCTTGTTACCATCGATATAGAGATCTCTCGGCGGTGGATGATTTAGCGGCCGTCCCGTTTCGAGGGGGACACGCGCAATCGGACCATGTGGACGTAACGCGAGGTAAATACTCGCGTGTGCACATATGCGTACGATCTTCGAAGCGTGACGAAAGTTTGTCGACGTCATAATTGCCGATCGTACGTACACGGTTATATTGCAAAGCGCTTTCCGCTGTAACTTTCGTATTGCGTTTACTGGCGATTTACCCTTATCTTTATCTTATCGGCTATATTTATACATTGCTGCTCGTCCGTGCGCCCAGATTAAGCCTGACTTTTCATCATCCGAAGAACGAAGTTAATTTCGAAAGGTTTACGGAGACACGATAAAGAGCGATGTCACGCGTGTATTATCTAGGTCCGCCGGTTATTATCAAGAAGAGCCTCTTAAGATTTAATAGAGTCTTAAAATTTAATAAAGCGGAAGATAGGCGTAAGGTCAATGCGTCGTTTTCGTCGTGGTATACTGTAATATAAAGATTAATCTCACGGCAAACGGATAGCGGGAAACGGGTTCAATTATATCTTAACTGAAAGCTAATCAATTTCGAAGATACATGAAAGCGTCTACTATTCCTTTGAAAAGAAACATGCGCTAGGTACCGCTTAGGAGTTCAGTACGCTTGAGATTTCTCGCATCTCATGAAAAGTTAAGCAGCTCGGTGAAAAGAAAATCGTAGAGAAGTTATCAAAAGTGCATTTTAAACAGAAGCGATACAGCTTTGAATCTATCTTTGAACTTCGTCTCTTATGACATTTTGTTTTGAAAACGTGAAATTAAAAATTAGTATTTTTTTTCAATATTTTTTTTTTACTGTGAAGCGCAGTAGTTTGATGAAATATCATCAGGAGAAAGAACATTTTAAAGTAGGCTTTGTAAATTTTAAAATACTATTTTTCAAAAAACTAATACAATAATTTCTTGCAATGACATCAATCTTCTTATGTAAAAACTCTATGTATAATAAAATTATATATTTAATTTAGCGCGTCTTGCGCTTTTTCTAAACCTTACAGAATTAATTTTAAACAAACATTAATCAATAACTGATTACTTTCTGCTTGACCGCCGAAGATCGAGACATTGTACCACGCTTTATCGCCCAATGTTAACGCTTTAAATGGCTGCGATATAAATGAGTCATTTCCGTAATGTCTTACGACAGTAAAAGGAACAAAGAAATCGTCCAGATTACATCAAGTCTAAAACTTCGCTCTCAAACAATTTGCATAACGTTTCAGCCGACACGATAAGAAACGTGTTACGAAGGTGATCATTTTGTATCCGCGTTGTTGCACTTATGTCCCAGTTATCCTTTCGTGGATTGGCGGCTTTAATGAGACGCGTATCGTGTTGATAAACACGCAACTATCTCCATACACAGCTTTACTCTTACTTTTTCTTCTTTCCCACACGAAGCGAGTAGATGTTATTGAACGAGTCGCTTCGCGAACTAATTGCAAAGTTATACGCTCGCAACGCGATGCACGTAATGATTATTATCAATGGTTATTAACAACCATTCTGCCTTCGATAACTACTCGTTATAGAAATTAGAAATACCGTTCCGTTAGAGAAATAGAATTCGCTTTTGAAACGATATATGAATGCAAAGTGAGAAAATTATTCTGACAGGTATGATAGAGCAGAAAGAAAACAAATTCAAACAGATAACTGTATTAATTGAAAGATAACCTAAAACAATAATTTATCATTTGACTGCTCAGATTTTCTATCGCATCCTTGCGCAGAAAAAAAAACGAACATTCTTGTTTCAAGAATGTATTTATTTTTAAAATGTTGAAATTTAGTAGTTCCCAAATAATCCCACAAAAAGTGTATGTACATACAAAAGTACTGTGGTTGAATTTGTAGGGTAAGGTTAAGGTTAAGGCTACTAAATCGCACCATCTCGCGATGGTGCGATTTAGTAGCCTTAACCTTAACCTTATCCTACCAAGAAATTAAATTATTTCTAATATACGAAACAATGATTGTTGAACATGTTAGTTTAAATTTGATATGAACGTTTTCTTCTATGTGGCACTCGAGTAGCACGTTTTCCATCATTTCATTCAACACTCGCCGCCGAGGGCAGTATGGGCGCCAGCACGCCCGCGTCCTTCTTAACTTCATTGCATCGCGGGGCGTTATCGGTATCGCGCGCGGGCTTTCGCGGAAATGAAAAATAATGAAATAGAATGGCCCATTGTGTAATAACAGCAATGGTGATCGCCGCGACCGCCGTTCCCGGAATCCACTGTGTTGTAAGAATATCAGACGTTTCAAGCGCGCTCTCGAGCGCCCCCTTAAATTAGAATCCGAACCAGAGAGTGAATTCGAACCAATCGAGAGCGTGAACGAACACGAACGAGCGCGAGTACTAGTGCGCCGCCAGTATTCATTCAAGCTACAGTTTGTGTTCGTTCGCGCTCGTTCGCTCGATTTAAATCCTTTAAGATTCTTTCCAGTCTTTCCATATAATATAAAAATTGATCACATGTTGAAAATAAATTTTTAATATGTAGGTATTCTCTCGAGTTCTTACACAATTTTTTACAGTCAGATTTCTTAAAATAACTTCCTAAAATAGCATTTAAAATAGTCTTATAAGAAAAGTTTTACGTAATTCGATTACAAACAAAATATAAAAATTCTGAAAAATTATATTTATAAGAAAGAATATTTTGGAACTTAAAGAACATTTAGGAAAAAAATGTTTTAATATTATTTTCACGCAAGAGTAAAATGATCGTAAATTATATAAGGCTCCTTGAATATCACGTCATATTAGTGAAAAATTAGCGATATTGCTTGTTACTATATTTAAATTATTATAAACAAATCTTTTTCAACAACTCTTGCTACATCAGAATTTATCGATATTACAAAATATTTTCAATTACAAATCATCGTTGTAATTATTTAAATTATATTCATTATTTTGTCAAAGTTTCTTCTATTAAAAGATGATAATATGAATGAAAAGTTATGTGGCTATCCTTCACTTTTTTTATAACTCTTTAAAGTCGTGTAAAAAATATAAACATAAAATTATATGAGATACAGGATCGAGGATTAAATACAGTTATAAAAAAAGTTTTAAATACTATATTCCGTATTAATTCTTCCTGGTTCGGTGTTAGCTGTTGTCCCCGTTGCTTCACAAACATGTATTCAGAGAAATAGTATTGCTAATTGCACAAAACGATATGTGTAAGAATGAACTTACAATTAGTACAGAGGAATCCACTGTGATAAAGATAATATAAAATCATGTTCCGTAAATCGTGACCCATTTGACTGCGGTCTATGTCAAGGCATTATTAACGTTAATTAAAGGATTCGCGGGGTAGCGCACATGGCGTTCTTCGCGGTAACATCTTGCTCTTGATCCATCGATTTGTAACTGTCGAGCCTAAGAATTGCTTGGAATACCAAACGAGTGTTTCATGAAAAGATTTCCAATATCCATAAGTCACATTTATAAACCGCTGTGACTAGGCATTTATTTCCATAACTGTACTCGCCACTCCAATACGATGATCCGATAATTCTCCGAGCGAAGCGCGTCGACGAGGCGCAAGAAATAGAAAAGATCGAGCGGATCAACCGTTAATGACATCATTTTTTCATCAAGAATTAAGAGTTCCCACAATCGTAAATTTACTGTCGCGATACATTTCGCATAATACAGAAGAAGGCGGCGTTATGGATCATGTAGATATTATGGCCACTCATATTTTCTCCGTTATTAGGTTCGAATTCTAGTAATTATTTATGAAATTACAGTGGTACTGATATTTAAATTTTAAGGTATTTTTCGAGCGTTTCAAAAATTTTTCAAGGTACACATTTAATTACACACACTTCCTCTTTCTTTTTAAATTTGATCGTATTATTATCATACGAATGTACACTCGAATGTTTCTTGCTAGTTTTATTCAGTATACATTTCTAATTATGCAAAGCCAAACAATAATACGAGACTTTGCTTGTAAACCTTAATATGTACTGATGTTTCAACAAGCCTAATACGATATCTTTTATAAAATTTTCATATTAAAGTTAATTATTCACTAAGTTGATTGTAGTTTCACTGCAACAGTCTACATCGCATATATTACAAAGTTTCAGTATTGCAGTTTATACATGGAAGACTTACGTATGTACGCACATAATTTTGCAATATTTTCTCTTTATATTTTGAATAAATATATAATTTTATAACAGAACGCTATATTTTTTAAAGTTAAAAACCAAGTTTTTTAATTTATTCTTGCGGTGTATCATCCCCCCGTTTCTCTCTTCGCTATATTTTTATAAATAACATTCAACATAATAAACACGTCATAACTTTGAATCTAAAAGAACGTTAAACTGTTGAAGAACGATTTGATATAATCGTTGAGTTTTTCATTTAAAATATTGATTATTAATAAAGTTAGTGTCTAAAATGTAAATAGATGGCCATAATACCATCTTCTTTTCTAATTATTTCTTCGAATATCTCTGCAGCAAATTATATGTATAATACGACCGTAAAAAGCGGCAAGTTTCTTCTTATTTAATTTCTTAATTGTTTTCACCCGTTACGTAAAATAAGATGCACTGTTTGTGTAGAAAAATATTTTGTTCTTTTATTTTTAAAGTGATGTGTATTTCTTGGGAAAAAAAATGATATGAATAAACAAAACAAGATAGTAATTAATAAGACGCAATTAATAATTATAAAACATTAACGATAACTATGTTTAATTGCATAAACATGATTGTGTAATTATGAGCAAGATAAATTAACAACAATTGAATTGATTACTTTAGAAATGCACGTATTTGTTATATATAAGATAATTCACGTACAAAGGCGTGAATCTCTAATATATTCATTGCAGGAATGCTGCGAGATCAATTTTACGGCGCGAGTAGAATAATTAAGATGATGACAAATGGATTGCTAATACGGTCTAGAACACCGCTACCATACGATCCGAGAGGGACACGGTACAGTACTTTGATTCATTACTAGAAGTATTCCGGGAGAGGATAAGAGAAGAGAGAACGGAAAGAAAGAAGGAGAGAAGACGATATGCACATGGACTGTGGTATGGCAACTGCACACGCGTGAACGCGTATAAGGAGGACAAGACGAAAGCAAAAGAAAGAGAGAGAGAGAGAGAGAGAAAGGAGGACAAGACGAAAGCAAAAGAAAGAGAGAGAGAGAGAGAGAGAAAGCAAAAGCGAGACGATAGAGAAGAGAGGAAAGAGCGGACAGTGATATCGCGAACACACAGCGACTTGTTCTCGACTTACGTGTTAATATACGGGGTGTGCCATATCTATCTGTTATCTTTTGCTTTGCACGGAAAAAATAATCACGATTGAATTAACAAGATGCGTTTGACTGGGCGAATTTCGATGGAGATAAACGCAACTTCTTTTTATAATTAAATATCTTTATATGCAACTAGAAAATTTTTATACGATAGCTATATAAGGATTTGGTTAACAATTTCCGGTTAGATCCACCAAACTTTGATTATACAACAATACGTGGCTCCGTCAATGGATGACATTCTATTTTTTCTAACGAAAAATCACACATGACAGAATGAAAAGCGTAGCATCGTGTGATTTTTCACCGCTATTCTATAAATAAAATGATTCTTCTCGCGAGTCTTCGAAATTGAATTCGAAGACGGAAGCAAATGAGAGATGTATTTGACAGTACGGATTTTTATGAAATTTAATACGAGAACCTAGTAGATGTATTTTTACAAGATTAATTTTGCTAATTCATTTTGAAACAAGTATACTAATTGAATCTACCAGATTTCTAATTAATGCTACTAGTTCTCTTCCTATATGACTGTAACCGGAATGCATGAAATTAAATTTGCGATTATCTCGAACAGAATGCGAATAATTTAATTTATCTGGTTATTTTACTTGAAAATTAGGAATAGTATTTTAGAACGCGATATACCAGTCAGATTATTATACCCACATTTCAGATTAATTCAACCAATTTTTTATGAATGTAAAAAACATGGTATCGATTTTGAACAGAATTCTTTGTAGCAAAAATTGCCAGAAATTCGGATATTCCCCAAGAGCTACATAGATTAACGCGATTTAATTTTCAAATTTAACTTCTTAATAATCAAGCTTCAATCAAATTTTGAGAATAACTTTTGCTCGATATAAAAGGTAAAAGTTTAATATATATACATATTTCTTTTTTAAGGATTGGCTTGAGTGAAGAAATTAAACGGGTGAAAAGGATGGATGAATACGAGACACTCTGTAAATACGCGCATCCGGCACGGACGGAGATTCGTCGGGAAACATTCGCGAGTGCAATCTCAAACGCCGGAACACTAGGCAGGCAATCAGAGTCACTCAAGAATTAATGAAGCATGAAGATAAAAAAACTGCACAAGGAATTATGCGTTGTCGTATCAATTGCTATATCAAGATCGCGTTCGTGTCGGAGAATAGTGTTTCGATGCCCTGATTCAAATATACATGTATGAAACTCATTGCAATGATAGAGGAAGTAGATGGAAAAATAAGATATGACCCTCGCATGTTTCAATTATAAACTTGGATTTAAGCTAACGGCTTTGAAACGGGATTTGATTGTATTTTATAAGGTTCATTTAATGTTCTTGATTTTCGCAAAAAAAAAATAAAATTGAGAAAAACTCAATTCTTTCTATTTTTTTTTCAAAAAGTATTTTTAAAAAATACGACTATGGCGATGAACAGCGAATCTTATTGATGAATTATATATTAGAATTCTTAAATGTAAAAGAAATATCAAAACCACATTGGTCCACATTCTCAACTCACTTTTATCAATAAAATAAGTTGCGACATAAAGAACATTAAAGGCATTATCTTCACAGAAAACTTCACAGAAAAAAGGGAAGAATACGGCAAGAAAAAAATTGGAAAATTTCCTTTTTTCTCAAAATTTTTAAGAATTTTGTCGGGTTAAGAACGATCATCTTAAAACATTATTTTTATCAACCTTGATCATATCCGTACCTATCTGTATCCTTCGCAATAGTTACAAATAAGAGATCATATTATACAAATTCTTCCACTATCTCAACTATAAGAAAAAAATAATAATAAAAAAAATGATTACATCAAACAAACGCATAAATTTTACGAGCAGACTATTTAGAAAATTTAGAGCTTGTAACGTACGTCACGTTTCGCGTATCTAACTTTCATTCCATTTCCCCAGGCAATAAATATTCCGCGCAAAATTGTTTTCGAAAGTTACATTCGAGCGATTGCGTGTCATCTCGGCTCACAAAGCGGGAGAACAGTGTTTGCCTTTATACCTGCGCATCCCCAGGGATCCATCCCTTTTTGCCTCATTCACGAGCTCCCTTCCTACTAAATCAGTATTAGGAGTGACGGCTTCACAGTTTTGATACTTCTCAATTTCTTGTAATGCATTCAACTCATCGTTCAATTATTATTCCCCATAATGCTGCAATATTTGCATTCATGCTTTCCTTCATTGAGCATTGTCACGGCTCGTTCATGCCAGATCCCAGTGTCGCATGCTGAATACCGCTGTGTGCAAGTTGTGCGTGCGTGCGTGCGTGCGTGCGTGCGTGCGTGCGTGCGTGCGTGCGTGCGTGCGTGCGTGCGTGCGTGCGTGCGTGCGTGCGTGCGTGCGTGCGTGCGTGTGTGTGCGTGTGTGTGCGTGCGTGTGCGTGCGTGTGTGCGCGCGCACATGTGTGTGTGTGTGTGTGTGTGTGTGTGTGTGTGTGTGTGTGTGTGTGTGTGTGTGTGTGTGTGTGTGTGTGTGTGTGTGACGCGATCGTCAATCTCGTCTAGCACGCAGTCTCTGTTAAACGTAAACACATACACGTGCGCACATCAACTCGCACGCAATGGTGCTCAGTGTGCAATACAGGATCTCATCACAAACTTCTGAGCCCCTAGTTACGATAATAAATTAAGATTGTTATTAAGATCGATTCCAATTTAATATAAGTAAAAAGTAATTTGTTGTCAACGCGTTGAGAATCAAGTACAAGAAATAAGCGATATATCTATATAAAATTAAATTAAGCTAATCAACAAATTATTCTTCAAATAAATTAATAATAATAAATAAGCAAAAAGTATCGGAGTAATAAAGTATCTTGGAAAGAAGATAGAGTTATCGAAAACTCAATACTTTACATGGAAATATGCCAGAATAAAGTATAAAGTATTTAACTGATATTTTTATAGTTCCAATATTTTTAAATGAAAATATAATCATATTATATTATTAAAAAATATATATATTATAATCCATTAAAAAAAATAAAACTTTTATATAACCTTGAGAAACAGATTTATTCAAAAATTGATTTTATCATTATTTGTCTCTTTTTAGACGATACATTTTTTGTATAAAACATTTTTCACAATAATGCATTATCAACAAGATATTTGAGGTGGAAAAATGGGATAGCAATGTATCATTTGCAATATAAAATTTATAATTTATGTACGCATACTGAAAAAAGTTTTGGTAATAGCTATCAAATGTCGAGTAAAATAATGCCAATTAAATATTTGGTCAATATAACCGAAAGTAATTTTACTTTTCTAAATATTTTGTAAATACTACTAAACATAGATCATACTTACTAAATTACTTAAAAAAGTAAAGTTATATTAACCAAACACTTAATTGGCATTTTATTCAACATTTAGTAGCTATTACCAAATTCGTATTTCAGTACATAATGTAACTTCTTACTACAATAAAGTTACAATATAAATAATTCAGCCAACATATCAGTTTCTCAATTGTTTAATTTTTATTTTTATTCCAGTTATAATAAATACTTTTATTATAACCCCCCTCCCCCTTCCGAAAATTCTCCAAAAATTTATCTGTAAGATCTTTTCGGATTCTCGATCTTCGTCGATTATGTTAATGACAAATTATGCTGATGCTAACGATTATGTGCTAGTCTACGACGCTAGCGGTAAAAAGGATAATAATTCATTCTCGCAGCGAACAGCTGTAAAGCATTCACTAGCGCATTCATTCCGACGAAATAAAACGCACGGACAGTTCCCAGTCGTTATCCGTCGTATACACACTGGCAAATGGTAATCGGATACCGAAAATCTCCAAGGGGTTGTTTAGGATCCTCTATACGCGGCTGTGTAAATAACCGAAGTACACAGCTATGTGCGAATAAATATTTATGGCGACGCGCCGCGAATTATTATAATTCCGTTCGCGGTGAACGCGCCGGGGTAAACGTATCTCGGCGCGTCGACGTTCGCCTCGTGGACATAAGCGTGGCTTAAGCGAGACGACTTTCGCTTCGGATCGAACCTGCAAATATGCCGGATCACGCAACAATCGCGAGAGAAACGTTAGCCGGGCGACTTGCGTGTCGCATTTATCTTCACGCATATTTTAAAGATCGAGCAAAGTTATTCCTATCCGCGGGCAAATCGCCCGAGTCGAGGCCGCTGCCACGTAAATCGATCGCGCCTATACTACATATATGTATAAACGAGGAAGCTTAATGGAGCATCGATCATATCGTCCATTTGGCAGTGAGTATCCCCCGCCCTCCTCCCCTCCTCCCTTCCTCTATTTTTTTCTAAATGTGATTGCATGTCATAAGCGTCTGATTTACGTACGCAAAACAGCGCCGTCAAATTACACATTCGTATTTAGTTACACAACCGTGTGTAAAATGTTACGCTGGAGTACACGGGGATCTCAACAGTAGCGTTGTGAGAATACAACAGAATCAAATAACGTTGTTCAACACAAAATAAAAACAGATGAAATGTAAGATTAGAGGTGTATGTTTCTCATAGCTATCGGGCGCTGCATCGAATTACTCTTATCGTAATTTTCAGAAATTTACGTCTGAGATTGCAAAAGGATTATTTTAGTATTTCGACATATTGTAACTGCAATACACAAAGAGCCCTTAAAACTGTGGTAGTCATACACTCGGAGAAAAATTTATAATAGTGGCAACTATAAAAATGAAAGCATAAAATTGACGTTCAATCAAAATTTAGTTGCAATAATTATAAAATAGTTTGTATCATTACGGCAACAATACGTGCAACTATTAATTTACAGTAAAATAGCACTCAACTATAATTACATAATTGTATAGGCTTTACTACAAATAAATTATGACAATTACATATTTCCAGTACGGCCAATTTAATGGGAATAACTATGCTAGCAGTGAAGTAATACAGAACCCTAAGATAGGAATGAGAACGAGGGATTTCGAGTTGGTCTTAATCGGTTTAACTTTTCTATCGCGTACATTTGCATTATTATTTTTCTATAGTCTATCCAACAATTTTATTACAAATAGGGTTGGGTAAGTTGATACATTTTTTTTAACTAAATTAAGTTAAAGTTAATGGTTTATAAAATCAATTTAGTTACGAAAGTTATATGAACAAAAAACTCACTAGTTAAAACTCACGTTAAGATTAAATTAACTTGAGTTAAATTAGAAATTATTTTAAAAAAAACATTGGTCATAATATTAAATTACAAAATCGTATTTTTAAAGTTAAATTACTCAAAACAATTATAATATGAATCAACAAACTTAATATTTTATTTGTAAATTAAGTTTGTATAATATAACGAAGAAATCTTGTTTATACAGGAAATTATACGGGAATGTATTTTTCTCTTACAATTTTTTCTCACACATAGATAAATTTTTAACTTGGTAAAAACGTTAATGAATTAAAGTTAATGTATTTAAAAAATAACTAGTTAAAATTAAAAATTAAATCATTAACAATTAAGTAAGTTAAGTTAGAAGTTATTAACTATTTTTAACTTTATTAATTAACTTTTAGCTCTTTAACTAGTTAGTATCCAACCCTGCAAACAGTTAATATTACTTTCTTAGTTCATATATAAACATTGTATTTTATTTATTCGTACAATTTTGTTGATATAATTATTGTTTTTATTACAACTTTGTAATACATAGCTGAGATGCTGCTATTTGTTTACAAATTTATAGTTGCTGATTCTTTTCTCTAACAATAAATAGTAAAATTCGTCGAGTGCCAAGTTGTCTCACTACTACCGTATTGTATTCAATTCGATTTTTAAGGTTAAATTCTAAAAGAAAATTCTCTCTGTTCTCCGATAATTAGCATGTTGTGCTCATACAAGCAATATGCAATCACTGTGTCACTTTGTATGATAAGTAGATAATGTTTGCATGATGTTATAATGTGGTGATGTGCAGTTGACATTTCAAGTCAGTTTATTGCCAAGTACAGTATAATGCAAGAATGACGTTCAGGAAGTATAATGTAACTGCGGCGTGCTAATTATAAAGATAGTTTTATCATCAGAAAGAAATTTATCGTACGTTTAATTTATTAATAGATTTAAATTTAGAGTTTGAGAATCTTTCGTAGCTTATGACATCAATTTGATGTACAAGATACTCGCACAATGCTCACATAGCGTGGTGAATACGATGTGCCATCAGCCATCACTATACTCATCAGATGCGGGGATAGCTGGACATCATAATGACAACATGCCATTGCACGCATGCTGGCATTATGCAGTTATCATGTCAACGTTTAGTTCAGGGTATATGTAACGTGTTAAAGAAGTTTTATTGTAATTAAAATTAAATATGTTGTTAGGTCATTCAGCTCTTGGAAAATTCATTTTTTGTTGTATCTCATGTCAATTATGCTTAAAAAATATTTGTAATTAATGTAAGATCTTGCATCAAAATTACGAAATTATCAGGTATTTGAATCTATTAGATACATTTTTTTAATGTTATTTAGACTTAAAAGTTTTTAGATGACTGAACACTAGTTCAGATATCAAAGTTGTTCTTCGTTTTTGTGCTCGAAAAGTTATTTTTCGTTAAGCAATGTAATTTTTATAATAAATAACATACAGTAAATTAATATAGAAAATAAATAATAAATTATAAAAATTAATAAGGTAATAAACTATCATTCTAGTAAAAACTAAAAAGACAGTCAGATCTTGGGAAAATAGTTATCCGAAATGGTTGATGCCGAAGTGTCGGCACTTTACGCGGTCAAAATAAAATATCGAGCAAAATCGCGGTATCGCGCACCCCGCGCCGTACGGAGATGCAATTTTGACGAATTCGCAATGGATCGTGAAATTTCGCATCGTCATTCTTCTCGCACATGGAGAATGTGCAACGTCGTTAAAAGTTAGAATGCGTCCGTTACACGGCCCGGTCTGGCTCTGTCCCTGCTCGCTCTCTCTCTCTCTGTTTCCCTCTTCTCTTTCACTCGCAATATTGCGCGCGCGCGTGAGTGCAGCCATGTAACGAGCCGTAATCTCAAGCGGTAATTTACGAAATGACAGTCCATAAATATTTCGTCCGTAAATTATGATTACGGGTTTGATCGACTTGCGCCCGTTCCCCTCCTATAGCTCCGAAGTCTTCTTTTTCCGCTCTTTCGTACGGTCGTCGTACGCCTTAACTGTAACCACGGCCGCTGCGCCGCGCCGGCCGCTCGACTTTAGCGTATCGCGTTCGCTAAAGGAGAACGGACACCGTTTGACGGAAATCGGAACGCGGTGACGCGGATACGTAGCGTTTAAATGTGTGCGCGAACTGGAACGAGGTCCGTGCGTGAATAGAGGAAAAGACGCGGAAGATGAGGCGCGCACGTGCTCGTCGCGAGATATCGCGCGCAATCAGACGTGAAGATTTTCTATTAGCGGCCGCAATTATTTTCCGCGATCAAGAAGGCTCGGCGAACAAATACTTCGTATTACGAACAGTAAAGGCTCAAATACAATCAGCGGAATAACCTAACCTAACCTAAACAACGATTGACGTATGTCGATGGACGTCCGTTTGACGTATCGAACGTGGCCCGAAGGCATCCCGGGGACGTCTTTTCTACAATACAATATACCACTCAAAGACATACAGTGGACGTCATTAGGACGTATAGTGTAAAGCCTAAAGACATCTGTTAACCCAGATAGCACACATATTTAAAATGACATCGTGAAAACGCTTTTGCGACGTCTTTTAGACATGTGCATTGTATTAATTGCATTAAAAAGAATATAGTTATATAATAGTTATATAATAGTTATATAATAGTTATATTAATATATTTTGATATAAACATCTTCCAGGAATTAATTTTTAGGACTAAAAAAAATTCTACCAAATTTTATTTACAAAATACTGTTACTTTCACCTCAATTTCAAGAGAAATCCTTTTGTTTAAAAACATACTATTGTCAAAACAAGAGTGAAAATATCCCATAACGCTGCCCCGTTTAATCTATCGCATATGGATTTTGTTTACGAGAAATGCAACTTTGTCGCACTCAATTATCGGCGATGTCGCGTATTGCGTGCAATTTACAAGACATCCATTTGGACATCCTTAAACGTCTATTGTATAACGATAAAAACTGTTTCAGAATTATCGAAATATCCGTACGTTAAATTTGTACAATAAATTCATCTAATATTATTTAATAAAATTACAGTTTTAAAAATTCAATTTTTACGAGTTAAAAGATCGGATATATTGATGACGTTTCTTGGACGTCTCTAAAATGTCTGCGTAAATGGTATTATTACGAAATGTCCAAACGACATCCTTGGGTCATATTTTAGACGTCGAATTTTTCAACGACGTAGACAAGACAATTCATGACATACTTCGAACATCCCGCGACATCGAGTTGTTGCCTGGGAATGAACGGGGAATAAGGAACGTTTCATACGTTTTCCCATGAACATATTGAATTGTTTTTATTTTTTATTTTTTTTTATTCGCTGTTCTCCCTATGTACTTGGGTCCTAAAAAGACAAAATGAAACAGAGAAGCAAATCTTTACCGTTTCTTGGAGAGGAGCGTGTAGGACTCCTTGGTCGCGGCGCAGATTCTCATCCGCATTTTACGCACGGCCCTTTTTCGCACTCCGCCCTCGAGAACTGGCATCCAGATGACGAATCTCACTCCTGTTCCACCACTGTCACCACCGCCACCGCCACCACCACCACCACCACCAGCTTCTCCTCCCGCTCGGCGATGGATGATCGCGGCGATGACACTTTGCCGATCGCTTTGCGCCAAAGGCGTTCTCTGCCCTTCGACGACGACGCGGCGCGCGGCGAGCCTCGCATTCGATTCACGTCGCGATCGGCATGGCGCGATTAATCCTCCTTCCGTCTCCTCTCTCACCGAGTACACGCGCAAAGAGAGAGGAAGCGAGAGAGCGAGAGAGGGCACACAATAATTATTTCGTCCGCTCGGCCGATTTTTCCGCGATCGCGACGCGCGGGTGAATATAATTTACAATCGGCGAGCTCCTCCCCGTTGCTGTCCTCCCTTATCTCGAGGTCGCCCTCCGCCGCTCGATGGTTCTCGCGGTGATTCTTGTCTACTTTTTCTTCTTTTATACTCGACTGGAGTCTCCGGTTCGCCTCTCTCTCGTCTATTCGATAACCATTATCGAGATAAGCGCGTTCTCCGCGCGCGCGGCCTGCGGGCCCAAAAGTATTCGCTTGATGGATAACCTCTCGCTGGATTCGTCTACTTTTGGTGCGCGTAGATCGATAAGAGGCACGTGGATCGTTATCGTCAGAGAATAACGATAGATCCCGCACGAGACGGCGCGTCGATCTGATTGCGCCGATAATTCGCTTCGGTTCAATGACTCTGGCTATTTGCTACTTGCTATTTGAATTTACAGCAAATTTATGGAAGAAATATTGATTTTGTTTGCTCGAGTCTTACGACTGGACTATTGTTTTGATAAAAATTATATATATATATATTTTTTTTTTATTTGAAGTTAAAAACTAAAACATCTTCGTTTTGTTAAATGAAAAAATTTAAGAATCCAGTTTAACGTAGTCCTAATCGTACGACGTAGTATAAAAAAAAAACTAAAGACTAAAGAAAATCTTAGTTTTGTTGAATGAAAAGTTTTATGAATCAATTTTAGTGATAAAATTATTTGAAGAAAGAACTTGCTTTGAATGATTTTAAAACCGTCAGATTCAAATTTTTTAACTTTTTCCTACTTCTACACCTCAATATACAAATCGTTAGATTTTATTCCTCGCTTCAATGTGTCCTTCAGTTTTTTTAGTTCTTGATGATCCGCGAATAGCAAGTAGAAGATATCATTAACGCAGTCGCGATAGTAATTGCGACGCGGTAACAGAAGAACTATAAATATACAGGAAAGAGGATTTCTGTCATTAATGGTTCATTGAATAGCCGTTTGCGAAATTGTTATTCGTTAACAAAACGATACTTTCTTATTCAGGTAACGGACGAAATTGAGAAGCGCTTTTCTATCGCTCGTTTCTAAATAACGAGAGGGAAAAGCTGCAGCGAGAATTAAATTCACTACGGATAGTCACACATTCCTTTCGAATAATCCTATGAATAAGCGTCTCTTCTCATACAATGAAAAGACTTCGGGCATTCAACTCGACGGCGCCGAATTCTTACGATGGCTCGATAGTAAAGAAAAACGCCAGGGCACAATAATATCGCAAAGAGATGTAAATAAGCTCGACTTTCGGCGAGCGAATGAATGCGGAATGAATTTACTCTTGCGGAAACCGTGGTTGATGAAACGAGCGACTTGAGAAAGGCGAGTGATCCTCCTCGAGCGGGAAGACAGCGCGCTATTATCTGTCCCTCTTTGTATCGCTCCGATTTTTCCGAGGAACGAGAGGCTCTTGATCGAACGAAGACCTTTGGTTCGCGCGCACGCGCGCGCGGAGCCTTAGAGGATCAATCCGCGATCGAGATCGATGCCAAACGCTATTGGCGACCGTAACGATGATAGCTGATCGGCATTCGAGTTAAGAGTTTGCTGTCCACGCGAGTATATCGCGCATTGATAGATTCAAGAAGGGATCGGAAGCAGCAACTAACGTCGGTGCTACTATCGTTACACTGTTATCGCTTTCGCTCGCGTTGTCTTTGTTCGCCCGCGGAGCTGCGATATATAGCATAGAAAACCTTTGTCGATTCAAAATTACGCTCGCAACGGTGCACTCGACCGACACGACGAAAATCGCGCACTTGGATCACACAATATTTGCAGGAAAAATCGTTCGCACGTAGTTTTTTTATTCGATACTCACTGTGACGTAATTGTTCAATCGAAGTCACACACTACACCGCGCCCTCACACTTCCACATTTTATTTGTGAAGAAAAGAAAGAAAAAATTCACATATCGCGCCTATTTGCCAATTGTGCAGCGTGCGTCGTCACCTCGCGTACAACTATCAATCTAGGTGTGCGTCACTGAGGCATCAACATCGAGTGCACGCTGGAGACGACGACCGATACGATCGCGGCTGAGAGTGAGATCGGCAGGAGATGCGACGAAGCACGTGCGCACGATCGGCCCGACGAAGCGAGTATGAGAGCACGAGGAGGCATGCGTGACGCGCGTACCCCTCCGCCGCGTCGTAAGACCCCGGCGGTGTTCGCCGGAGGGGGTAAGCGAGAAGCGGTGATTCGCGCCGCTGGAGGGGGCGAGAGGAGGTCGAGTGTAGGGACCCCGGGGGGAGAGCAACGTGTCTCCCCTTCCCTCCTTCACTGTGCCACCCTCCGCTACCTTCGTCGTCTTCGCGCAACGAGTCTCGCCTACTTCCTTCCTTCTTCGTCTCTCGATTTACTGTGTAATCGAGTATGTTTGTGTGTGTGTGTGTGTGTGTGTGTGTGTGTGTGTACGCGCGCGCGTGCGCGCGCACATTCTATCTTTTTCTCCTTCACAACATTTCTGTCTTCAACGACGGGTACACCTTTATAGCTCACCTACGCCTCTTCTAGCGATATTATTTCACGCCAGACTTCTACGCGAATGCTTCGTAGATGCTATATAGCGTCGTGAACCCTGAATGTCTAAGTGTACAATTTTGGGATATGTCATCAGCACCGCGATTGTTTTCTTCTTAAATCATAATGCGATGTAGATTCGACTAATTTTTGAGGATGTTTTCAACTTAAAAAAATGGAGAAAAATCGCTTTTTATATTCGCATATGTGGCCATAGATATGCAGGAAACGTCCAATCCACATAAAGTCCATTTTGAGAAAAATCCAAATATTTGATGTGATTAAAAATGTAGGTAAAAACTGTTTTTTATTGATTTTAAGCGTATATTAAGCTTGGATCTTTTTTTTTCGTAGAAAAATGTATGGGGATTACCTACTGATTACAATAATTCAAAAAATAAAAATTGTAGATTGGATATTTCTTGCATGTATATAGGGCAAAATGATGTAGTTAAGGTTTGATTATGAATAAAAGCTAAGTTTTCAAAATCAATGAATCATCTTTACTTCTTAAATATTCTTCAGAGATCAATCTTTTAATATAACTATCATTAAATAAAATCTTCAGAGAAGATTATTAACTTTATTTAACAAAAATAAAAAAGGCATTTCTCCCTATCTTGCCCCATGGATGGGATAAGACGGGGTATTCTCATATGCAAGATGAGATACACTTTAAAAGTATATTATAATTTAATACTAATGTTACAAGTGAAAAATGAGATAAAATTATAAGGAAATCGCAAAAAAAATAAATTATGATCTAACTCAATAATGCAACTGCCTACTTTGTTGATTTGTGAATAACTTCCAACGATCAATGGACTATATCTAGCACGTATGCTTGATTGTGATTCTTGCTTTCGAATCGCGCGGGGATATCCCGTTTTACCTCACCACCCTGTTTTGCTCCACCTTTCTTTATAATATGTCTTTTACAGAAGCATTTTGGAATTGGTAGCTCCAAAATAACAATGAACAAAAGTTAAACAATAATAATAATACGTTATGTAAAAATATTTTTTATAGTATTGGTAAATATTAATGTGACAAAAAATTGAAAAAAAATTGCTTATATAACGATCTAAATATAGCAATAAACGTTGACACATTTTACCAATACGACGTTATACTTAAAGAAAAAGTTTAATTCGTGAACATATCTCATTCATACTCTTACACAAAAATGATACAGTAAAACGTAATTTATTTTAATTCCAAAAAATATTCTTCAAACTCTATATATTCTTTCTTACGAATATAATTTTTCAAAATGCTTATATTTTGTTTACAATTGTAGAATAGTACTGATCTTGCGATAAATATCGTACAGTTATTATTTAAGTGTTGTGCGCATGTAATAATAATAGTTATATGATATTTGGGATATATCAAATATCTTGAGCAACTAACAATGTCTTTATAGTTTTAGAATGCTCCGATAATGAAGAGAAAGTTGAAAAATAAATAAAATCCGTACGTTCGTCAGACTTTAATTTCACAATCAAAACCTTTTGTTTCGTACTTTGTGAGTGCCTTCCTATTGATTAATGAGACACATGACTTCACTCGGAACCCAAACTGAACATAATTCTCTAGCTACGGCAGATATTTTACTGAATAACTATTGCATTCATTAAATTGGCTATTAAGTTAACACAGTTAATGCAGCACACTCAAATAAAATCAACAGAAATTTAGTGCTTTTTCGCGATTTTATTGTTTCAGCTGATTCGATAAAAGTTAAATTTAAATTAGCATAGTCATTAGAAAAAAATCAAAATTTAAATAACCAAACATACTTCTTTTGTGCTATTTTGTTGCTAATTCGTTGTTCTAATTGTCAAATTAATTACGTCATTTTTAATTCAGATAAATCAGTATGTCCCACAACTACCGTAACATCGTAAAATACCATTTTCATTAAATATCTCAATGGATTATATCTCTGATTTTATTGCTTAGCTTTTTATTTAAATCCTCTTTTGTTATTCAAATCCTTCGAAAATTACTTTCAGCTATTCCGTGTCAACTTTCAAACTTGCGAATTCTACGAAAATTTTGATAAATTAAGAGTATGTTATGCTGTTCAACGGAGATCCAAATTCCGTAAGAAAGTGGGCATTCTTTTTATGACTCTTACCTATAATTCCAACAACTAATTAAATTATGGCGCTAAAGTTTTAACTATCCATATGTTACAACTAAATATTTAATTACCACAACATATTTTTGCTCCTGCAATTAATGTTATCTCCCACGTATGAAAAATAAGAAAATCTCATGAATAATTTTCATATTGATTATGTCTTTATATGTTGTTTCTTTTTAAAGTGAGTTTAAAAATTTGATTATACATTTCGATTGTTTTAAATCACATAAAATTACAAAGTTTAATCATGTTTGTGATATAAAATAATACGCGCATGAAAATTGCACTTACGATACAAAAACACGCATAATTCCAAATTATATCCGCAATAAAAATCACGATACAGTATGTCACTGCAATTCTTGCAGGAATTCTGCAAGAAAGGCCACAATCGCAATGTACAATTTTATAAATTGCACGTCTCTAAATCTTAGGATCGTATATAGAAATTTGCGTAAAAATTCGATTAATTTGCAAATTCTGATTTTGCTGAAACCTTGCTTTAGCATTTGCAACATGTGTTTCACATAATCATTATCATAGTATCAATATATTTATGGTAAAGATACTTTTAATTCATTCTAATTGAATTTTGAAGAAATGAACAGAATTTGGACAATAATTCGCTACTTTGATGTACACTGATGATCTTTTTGTTTGTCTACTGTCAACAAAACTTATATGTATTACAATCGAGCGAGGTAACCGACAAACGTCGATACTTGACCTGTGTACTTTCGAAACGTCGAGTCATCTTGCGCATGTATCTATTGTGCTTTGATTTAACTTGTCAATGATCTCGTTATATTCTTTTCTGGGTTTGAATACATTATTCAATGAAATTTCGTAGTCCCGTGAGGTGCACCGCGAGTTCGCAATTTAAGTTTAACATGGATAAAGGTGACACTGAGAATTTCGATAACTCTCAAAACGTGAGCCCAGAAACCGCGATGGCTAGTCACACGTAAGAGTGTTACGATATTGTATCAGCTACCACTAGCAATTTGAAATTGTAATCAATATTATAATAAATATATAGTATAGTATATAACATAAAAATATATATAATATTATATATATAAAATATACATATAAACAGTATATAACATATGTTTGTTATAATTTCTTATGACGAGGAACGTAAATAAAGTTATAAACTTGAAAAATAAATGTATTATGCAACGTCTACAATATGATTATAACATTAGTCACGATAGAATGGTTTTGATTAACAAGTAGTTCACGACTCTCTCTTATACATAATATAACTTTATATTTCAGATTTGTGCCTGCATTACATCACGTATTAAAATCAATTACATCATTTGAAAGCCACTTCAAATTAGACTAAAGTTAAAAAATGAATATCTAACGTACTTCTCAAAATTACGTAAAGAATATACATCTACTGTAATTCATCTTTTATAAAAACACTAATGTAACCATCCTCTACAATGTAGCCTAAATAAACTATAACAAAATAAATTTATCCTAGAATTAAACGCGTATATCATGGATTTCACCACTTTACATCTATCTCCGCCTTCTCTTATTGTAGCATAAATATTATCTATACTTTATAAACTATATATGATAATATAATAATTAGTTTAATATTAAATTTTAGATTTTATATATTGTAAAAAGTCTTCTACCATTGATCTACAAAATGTGCCTTTCTGATAACATAATGTATGTTATAAGCAAAATGCTAGTTTTAAAGAAAAATAGTTTAAAAAATTTTATGAATCTAATAATAAAAAATAATTACGAGATTTTAACGTTTTAAAGATGAGGTTGATATGACGGAAAGTGAAATAGCACAATTTTTCAGGTATAAAGTTCTTATTAACGATTGGCTTGAGCTTTCTAGGAAAGCTTTTGGTCGAAAAATACTGCGGTGAGCACACAGATTATCGATCAATTAAATGAGCCAAATTATCAAAAAATCGACAAAAACTCTTAAAAAGCTTTTCGTTAAATTATTATCGTTACTTTATATAAAATGTTGCACAAGTGGCTACAAACATAGCAAAATTGTATATATTTGTGAGTAAAAAATGGACAGAATCCTCGCATGCAGTAACTTATGGAGATGTCCGTAAAACTATTTCAGTTCTTATGGAAATTTTATACGTATTATTAATTATATTATTTTATTGGATTGATTAAATTATTTCATTGTTTCATTTCATTATCACATGTTTGTTACTTACACATTGATTTTTACAAGATTGTTATACTTTTCAATTACAAATTGAAATTTGAAAGAGAAACGCTTCGATTTCTTACGGAAACTGTTTGAGATCGAGCGATCTGAATACGACCTGAACTTGCTCTAGCAAGATCAAAACAGACTACTCGACGAACGTTATCTTTCACGGCACAATGATTTTACGATCTAATCAAAGTCTTCGCACCATAGCAGACGTCAACGTGCAGGCCACAAAGCAAATGTCGCTGCTCGCAAAAGAGATGCCACATCTCAAGGTAATGATGTCGCAACAACGCTACTGCAAGAATCGTGTTAAGAGGTCGTCGTAGTAAGTTGCAGAGTGACGCGACATTTTTCAAGCTTTCGTTCACTTGTCAACTATTTGCTTAGTCGACGATCAGATCCATCAATGAGAGATATTATTGCCCACCGATGGAGACAAATAAATTATTGTTGCTAGAATATCCTATAAAAAATTGATATAAAAAATTTATGCTATTACATCGTTGTGAGTATCTCGACAATAAGTTACTTTTATCTAGAATAATGTTTGTTGTGTAAATACAGAGAAGAGAGCTTCTTCACATCGTTTGGACGTATAGATCTGTTGATAGATCTATTAATCATTTACTCGAATAAAGAAAATTTTTTTCCAAATTTGTATTTTGTTATTATCAAGAAGATTCTTTGGGGAAGATAAACAAAATCAAGAGAATGCTTAGGAGAGGAAAAAATATAAATGATGTATAGAACTTTTTATCCTCTCAAACGAATCTCCCGTGAAAATAACAAAACCCAAATTTGGGGAAAAATTTCTCAACTTGACAACTCTGAAATATAAGGGAATTGAATGTAGACTCGCATCTATGTCGATCGTATCCTATGCAATCGAACGTTGCCTTTTCAGGGAGAACGCAAGGCAAGGGAACGTGTTTTTTTTTTCTTTCATCTTGTGCGCGCGATCTTTCACAGTACCTATTCTTTAACTCGGACGCAGATTGATTGGCTGCTGGCCCAACACGCTCGCGTTTACGAAAGCAATCGCGGAGGATACGGTGCTACGATACGGCAGCGAAATGCCGGTAAGCATGGTGCGACCGTCTCTCGTGACTTTGATCCGGAATGAGCCGATCATGGGTTGGGCCGACAATGTATACGAACCCATTGGCCTCCTGGTCAGCTCCAGTCTTGGCCTATTGCGCATGATACATTGCCGTACCGACAAAACTTCGACTTTGTACCGGCCGATAACGTAACGTCGTGCTTGATCGCCACCTGGCACACTAGCGCGAGGTGAGTCCATTAATCCACTTGTTAACGAATGTCACTTTTTTTATTAAGGTTGCTCAACGAAAACTAGAAATCAATGCTAATGAGCAAATAGAAAAGGATTTAAGTCATTTAATATTAAAGTGATCGCTACATAAATAATTATACGAAAAGAATAGATCAGCCAGAGTATCTAAAAATTTAATTGAATACAGATCTGATAATAACTTTGTCAAACTATAAAAATAATTATGTAGGACGCTCAAGCTTTTTGCTAAAACGTCAAAGCGTTTTGCGGAATTATTCATCATGCTTCAACGTTCTTCATAATTCGGTTCTTAAGTCAATTTTTAATAACATTGTCAATTGATAGAATATATTTAAATATATTTGTAACTTTTTTATTTTTGCAATCTACTCTTTATTTATAAAGTTATAGCAATTTTAAAACACAGTCGAGCGTCTGATCATTTGAACGCTCCGGAGTTGCCCGAGATTATCCGAACTCGAAAATGACGTCACGATGTTGTTCGAAAACATAGTATGTATGCACATAGTACTTAGTACAGCTGTATGCTCAATTTTTATTTAATTTGAACTGCTGTATTGTTATTACAACAAATAAACATGAATTATCGATGGTGTTCTTGTGTAAAAATATTACGAAAAGTGCACCCGCTAAAGTATTTGTGACAGTACTACGCGAAGAAGTAATAAGGTAGTTGTGGTTTCGATTGGCTCGACGTCCGCATGAATCAACAAAATCGAATTATTTTTGTTGTAATGATCATTTTGTTGTAAATATTCAATATCAAACCATTATTTCCATTAGTATCTATATTTCTAAAGTTTTGAGGTTATGAGAATAGTATCTAAGAATGATATGTTATACAAATAATTCTTTAGTTGATATTTTCTATCTAAAAGATGACATGGAAAATTATATTTGTTTCTCTTCAATGGGTGAGCCTATAAAAATGAAATCTGGAGTTATGCCACATATTTTTTCCTGTCAACTCGATAGAGAACAAACTGCAAATTATTCCTTTCATCTTACTGACAATGAGATACGAAAGAGGTTACCGATCTTTTGGCTGCAGGATACTCTTCGTTTCATGTTAGAAATAAATGAACTTACATTGCATATTTTGCATTTCCTAACTTCAGCAGCGTTGAATTTGTCATTTTCCTTAATAAACTCACAAACCATAAATACGTCTATTTTAAACAAATTTGTTAAATCAGCTTTAATAAAACCTGATTCTAAAATATTTGCTATATTTGAAACTACTTTTTGTTTATAATTTGATAATAATAATTGTGCGAAACTATCACACAGCAGAAGGCTCGAAGCACGCGGAAAAGGAACATCGTGACGTCACACCAATAGCGATGCGTTTTCATCCATTTGAATTTCTATGAATATTTGAACTTTATTATTAAAAAAATATAAACAAATTAACTGATTTTATTTTAATAAATCGTTATCATAGTACTTATATTTTGATAAAACAATTAAATTTTTCAATTCAAAAATTTATTTACGAACCCAATTATTTCAAGTGTCCAACAAAATTATTTTCAGATCTCCAACTAAATTTTTAGGTATTTTAGCAAAACTAAATTAAACAGGATATAATACAAATCGCATTTTCGTGTGTACAACAAAAAATGCATTATCTTGATGTATTGCAAAGTATAGATGTTTTGGTCCTCAATTTGTTTCACCAAAACCCTTCTTTCCATGTTTATTATTACTAATACGTTTCAGAAAAAATTCTAGTCAATCTCTAAATCTTTTTAATGTGCTATCTCAGAAATTATTCCCTAGTTACACAGTTCAACAAAAAAAAAAAAAATGTAGAACAGGGCTTATCATTTCCTACAGTTTTTTGGACGCTAAATTTAAATCTGTAATAAATTTAATACTTAATTCTTTGAGGGCCAAAGGTTGCTAAAAAGTCATGAAAATTCTAGTATTATAGAAATTTTTGGAATCGTTAAATCTGAATCTGATCTCAGAATATAAAATTCAAAATTCAAAGTAATGGATTCAATGTGGCGAATGTGGCGAATGTGGCGAATGTGAACGAAATAAACAATAAGTACACTGGCAATAATCATCGTCTTTTATTTCGAAAAATTATGGAATCAAATTTTATGACAATTGATCTGCAGTTGCTTTGATGATGTTACAATTGACTTTGAAAAACAAATGAAGAACTTAAAATAACTCAATAAGATGAAAATAAAAATATTCAGATTTTTATAAAATCTAAACTAAGATATTTCTAATGGTACTGTGCTCGGATTTTAGATCAAGAATGTGCATAAATGCTAAATATCACTTGATTTTCATAAAACTCATAATTGGAGAGTTTTAATACTCTTCATTTCAATGAAAGAAAAAAAAGAAAAAGAAAAAAATTGCTATCGTAAAGCTCCAGATTATAAATTTCATTAGTGTTAAATAATATTTATTCTTTTTTTTATGACCGCCACGCCATAATTGAACCCATCATTTTGACTTTCACATTCTTGATCTCATAATCAGATTTAATTACAGTACTATATTATAAATATGTTAGTTTAACATGTTAGTTTCAACTTTCCTGAAAATCATATGATTATTTCATTTTTTATTATTTCATAATCGCGATTTTAGATCCGCCAATTTTAATTTCAAATTTTTTACTTCAGAACCGAAAAGAGCATTATCATAAATCTCTATATATCAAGTTTCGTGAAAAATTGAGCTAGTAGCTTTCCGAAGTATAATAAAAGAGCAACTATGCTCCCTGTGCGCAAATGGTTAACTGTGAATACTGTTAACCGACACAAAAATTTCCTTTCGAGGGTTGAAGGTCTTAACAGTTTACTTAATTTTGATTGCAATGAAACTTCTCTACATCACATATCGCAGTTATAAGATAAAATATATGAAAGTAGCCCTATTTTATAATTTTAACTGCAAATTTCTCAAAATTGTAACATAATGAAGCAATTTGAAAACTGAATTCATATTCAGTATTCAAAAAACTATGAAAAAATAACTAGTCTCATTCTGGTATTCAAAAGTAATTTTTTGAACTGTTATACATGTTAGTTTCATAGAAATGCACGTTGTAGCAATCTTTTTACATTTGTTAATGTAATTGTCAATATACTGTCAAGAATCTAAAGATCGCGGTCTTTCACAATGGAAATCCAGCAGCTTCTTGCGAATTAAAATTTAAATAAAGATAGAATTTGTTGGTAAAAACACTAAGAAAGAATTTAAAGTGGACATAAAAATGGACATCGTGCCGAATACGTGAAAAGGATACCAGTGTACAACTACGTGTTGTCTCGTGAGAGGCCGATAACCTGAGACCGAAAACACGTAGGCGCCCATGGATCAAAGATACCGGGCGTGAGAGACATACGGTTGCAATGAATGTTTGGGAATAATAGACTGCGAGTGCGCAAGACACTCACATGCCTGTTCCACTTGTTGCCCGCGGTCATGGTAGATGGGGCAGTCATTATCACTCTCTGAACGACATTCAAGGTTGAATATTTTCCTTTTCTCTTTTTTTTTTCTTTCAGATACATTTAGCGTATCATCGGAGCTCTGTCAAGACGTTTTTCGACTTCAAGCCGCTGTCGTAAGATTTGGAAAGTAAGATTCGCGAAGTCATCTAAAAAAAGTCTTATACAATATTCTTATGTAACGCAAGATATACACTTTTTTAACTTTAAGAAGTTTGTTCACCTTTATGAAAATACTACGAATTGCATGAAATTCAATAGGCTCTTTGCAACTAACACATTCACAGTTAAAATTTTGCGGAATTTGTCTACATGGTTTGTGAAAAATCCAAAGCTAAAAATCATGATTTTTACGTATATATTCTTATGAGTAAGACAGATGATGATTATTTCGTTATAACTACGTAAATAATGCTACCATCTGAATAAAAGTTTTTCATTATAAACTACATACATCAACAAATAGTTGGTAAAAACACGATTAACATTCATTGCACGATTTCTGTGTGACAAACGATAATAAATTATGAAACTATTGCTGTCCTTTATCAAAAGTATTTCAATGAGATGTGAAAATGTCACTTTGTTTTATCTAATGCGCGCGATGTTCAATCAACTGTCATACTTAACCTATTCTATATCTGTTTATCTATCTGTCAGTGTATTTATCCTCTTCTCTCCCTCCCTCCCTCCCTCCCTTTCGATTTCTCTTATGATTATTTAATAGTCTTTTTATTTTTATTTCTTCCCCCCTTTCCATCGTCTAGACACTGACATAATTATATGACATATGTCAATTCAAATTTTCAACTAGCAGCAACTACGTTATGATGTAACGTTCAAAGTTCAGTGCGACCGACTGTTCAAAAATGGCGATGTTGCTATATCTCACCATAATTTTATATTCCAAATTACAAGTGATATATTACACAATCATATAAATCGTTATTGTTGAGCCTTCTAATACAAAAAAATAATTATTACATACTCTAAAAATCAAGTATTTTTGATAAAATGTTATTATAAACTTAATTTCAGGTTAGGTTGATACTGATAAATACTTTCTGTCTCATTCTTTTCTATGCTAAAATAGAGGAGCCGCTTTCCTTACCGCAGGCTCCTCACGAAAGATGAATAAACTCCTTGATTTTGTCGAAAATTCTTTCAGAATTTTCAAATGGTATGTACGTATATACACCCATGGAATTTGATTCTGTCCATGGGAAAATTTTCTAAACTGAGAAGTCACCACTTTCTACATACTCGCAGTTTATGATTAATGTAACGACTAGAGCTTATTGGTCGTTACGTTAATCATGAACTGTAAGTATATTGGAAGTACACCCACGGTCATCGATTCTGTCCCTCGGAAAATTTTCCAAACTGAGAAGTCACTATCTTTCTACGTATTCGCAGTTTATAATTAACGTAGAAATTATTAATTAAATGACGCTAGAACAACACAATTTAATAACAATACAATAATTTAGTAATAGTTTGATAGTTTTTAAAAATTTATCTTTAATCTATCTTCTTTTTTATCACGAGAAATTATTAATTATATTTATCTTCAAAACTCGAGTTCGCGGATTAACTTCCGAAAATTTATTGACATAAAGGTTACTTCGCTTTTATGTCAAACGCGGTTGCAAGCGGCCGGCGCGACCGTAAGCTCTGACGTTACGTTAATTATGAACTGCGAGTATGTAGAAAGATAGTGACTTCTCAGTTTGGAAAATTTTCCGAGGGACAGAATCGATGACCGTGGGTGTGCACAAAACTTGTGAACTGAGCACGCGCTCATCTGAGCTCATGTCTCTCCGATGTTCAATTTTATGAGAATAGTTCTGGAGGAATGACGCGCGGTGGTCAAACTTTGGGAACGAATAAGCGCGATGGGTCGCGAAATATTCGAATTCGATATAACTTATTTCGCTTGGAGTGAATATATAAAACGAATGGTTCGCGGCATTCGCGACTTTATCAGCAAAACCCCGTGGGACGTTGTGGAAGAAGGATTGGCCGAATACATTGAACTGTGATTTTACGTAGGTTGAAGGTTAATCTATATATACAACCGAACTGCATACAAATATGTAACATGCTAATGAACACGCTTTCTAATAGTTGAAAGGTATAATTTGTAAAATCCAGATTCGCTGATTAATACGTTATGTTATTGATTAAATGAGACATTAATAGCTTCGAGAGATATCGTGTAACCTTTATCATTTATTTGCCCAACTTGTTATAACCTGCACCCAATCTGATTGATTAACATTTTTCAAATAAATTTCGATTGTATTATAATCGATATAATAAAAACGAAATTTTCTATTTTATGACGATTAACATTTTGCATTAACATTACGCGACAGGAAACCGTATCTTTTCACCAGCGCAGATATAGCAACTTGAAAGTACAGCGCAAGTATAACGTACAACGAGTGCAATGAATAACTATGAACGATGCGCAATTGCTGGCCAGTGAAAGTGGAGAAATTCGGGAAATAAACGTTACGTATACGATGAGGGTAACGGTGATTTATCCGTGATAGATTTCGCTGGTGATCCTGAACGAGTGCTATAATGCGGCGGGATCACATACCTGGTGATACTCGAACATATGTGCCGCTCGTAAAGCACGCCCGGGTAACAATGCGGTCTCTTCGCTCTGATTGCCATTGTTCAAGTACGCAGGAGAGCGTATGGAACGTCAACGACCACGAAACACTTCATGAGACAGGGCGATAGATCTTCAGGAATGTAATCACTTACATAACATCGCCTTCACTTAATTGCACTTGAGGTACGCTACATTGCTCAGGTACGAGAGTTTGACATAAGAGATGATGGAACGGAACCGGCGAAAATCTATCGAGATAAATGCTGCCATTTCTAAATTGAGAGTGGAATAATTTCTGAATTATTAAAACTAGAATAACTCCGATACAAAATCGGCTCTTAATGCAAAATCATGTCAAAACACGGAAAATACTTAGCTAACGATCATTATCAAATTATGAAAAGGTGGTTACTATTAATTCGCGCGTTGCTCCAATTTTATTAGATACGCAAATCATTTCGATTCACTTTATTTTCAAACTGTCGCTACTCATACTCGTTATCATTCTAAATGCGAGAAATTTTCCTACTCTGCCAGCTTATAATTACTTCCTAAAGAATCCTAAAGAATCTATTATATTTCCTCGTTCACCCGAATATTCTAGGCCGCTGCGCTTCACCTTATTATCTACCAAGTCTACGTTGCCGCGATCGAAATCGACAATTCCACGGCACGCGGCGTATTATTCCGCTCGACAGCCGCATCTTACGCGGCTGCTGCAGAATAAGCGGTGCACCCGTTAAAACGGCTGTTGTACGTTGCAGCGTCTACCTACGCGCGCCAAGTTCGCTTGACCATCTATCTCTATCTACCTATCTATCTATTTATCTGCCTACCTTCTTACCTACCTACCTACCTACCTACCTACCTACCTACCTACCTACCTATCTACCTACTCACCTACTCACGTGAATCCATTTGCGCGACCTGTCCCGTTTCCGTGGCGTTTTGCGCCCCGCTGCTCCACGGCAGGTTTCTCGCGCGCCAGGCATTAAGGCTTCAATTTTGCAAAACTACACAAACTGTTATATCTACACATTGAGCTGAATTCTCTCGATTCGCTACAGATACGCGAGGAAGCAAAGTTGATTATGCTGCGCGTTTCCGTTATTATAAATAAACGGCGAATGTTTTTCGAGTCGAAGGCTCGAGAGAAAGGCAACTGGCGAAACGGATCGTGTCGGATATTAATCAGTGCGAAGAATACATCTTAATCGAGTAAACGTTCTGGAAAAAAAATTTCCTCGGATACAATACTGAGAAAAGTACGTAATATGTGAGAAGATACGTAAGAACTTGCACATATTATGCTGTAACATTTGGGCGCGTAACGTCTCCGAACTGTAATATTAATATGTTAATAATATTCGTTTTCCTAGCACGTGCTGATAATGGCGTTGCGAAAAGTCGTCGTCTTGATTATTAAGGTAAGGGAAGAAAAGAACGGAAATACAATAGCGGTAGTTACGTAACTTATCGTAGCGTAAGCGTGTATTGCGACGGACGACATGGATACGGGATATCCAGCGTGGTTAACATAGCGGAAACGTGGGACGTCATTTTTATATTCCATCTTGCAAAATCGCGACGCGCTAAAACGGCAATAAAACTCAGAAACATATTTATCAATGCCGTTAAACAAACAAATAGGGAAAATATAAGCAATATTGCGCGTTAAATGTCAAATTTTAATTTCACGTGAAAAAAAACAATCATGCTTGAATTAACAAGATATATTTAGTGAAGCGTATTTTAATGGGAGTATACGGAATTTATGGTTTGACACACAGCCAGGATATTTAGATACAATTCTAAGGATTCTCGGTCAATTTTCTCTTTCATACGCATTAGTGAACATTGAATTGGTTTTTTAGGTGTCGATTCAGAGCTAATTTTCGCCACTTTTCGATCTCACCCTTTACCTTGTTATTTTAATAAAAATTACGAATCGTTAATATTCCATTGAACAATTAAGTTGTACGTATTCATATTTCAAATTAGTTCAACCAATTTTTTCATTGCGCTTTAAGCAGATACAATTTTGGTTTTACTTAATTATAGTTAACAGTTATGATCGCCGGTTGCGCGAGCATCGTGAGCGACATTGCGCGCTGGGAGATACCTACGTTCAAAAACGAGTTCGGTGCGCAAACAAACGGTAACAACGCACGAACGCTCGACAATCCTTCTCTCTCATTCAGGACGAATCGGATAAAGAATGAAAGAAAAAAAGGTGTAACGAAAACAAAAATGGAGAAAAAAAGATCGATCGATGCGCGGGCCTCCCTTTTACAGTATCGCCGCCGCGCCGCCGTTTTGACAGAGCTTGACGAATCCTGACATGAAGAACGAAGAGATCTCTTGAAAAGGGTTGCAAGACTGAGCGGACAATTGAAATAATAAACTGAATATTCAACGTACATGTGCGGGAATGAAATTGCCGCAAACTGCATCGCAGAACGCACCGATAAAATTTTTTTAATTCGCAAAAAAATTATATGCCTATCAATTTAATCAATTTCATTAGAAAATATAATATAATAGAATAATCATTAGAGAATTAGTATTACGTTTGTCATTTTAATGGCAGACTCAATGACAATTTATGAGAGCGTCGGCTTCGCCGTAATGAAATTCGAGTTTCGGAAAGAGAAATTTAAAGAGAAACTACCATCTGTTGTGAGTTTTTAACATTCGACAGGAAATATATGTCAAAGATCAAAGCTTGAAAATCGAAAAACGAGGGGGACTCGCGGAGTAACGCAACATTTTTCGAGTACGATAGAGAGAGAGAGAGAGAGAGAGAGAGAGAGAGAGAGAATGACAAAAACGCGTACCCGCCCGTCCAGAAAATGCAATCGAAACGAAGGGGGAACGAGAAACGAGGAGATAGGGAGGCAGGGTGCCACGCAGGAAAACCTGCCGCACGCGCGCATGGGGCACCCAATTCCGCGCCCTCATTCATCCGCGTACCACAGGCGATCTTATAGTGGCCCTGAAAAGAGCGAGGCTTTATTATTAAAAGCGTGTAGAAGGGACGACGCGGGCACGCGAACAAAACTCCCAGCGGGGTAGAGAGGCTTTTTTTCTGTCCGCTTCTCTCGCCGAGTTACGGAGGACACTGGGAATCTCCTCCCGTTTCAATTTCGCGCACGTTGCGGTGTCAGGGTTCATCTCGAGCGGATTAATTTCGCGGCTCGATACGTTTCGAATGAAAAACCAAGAGAATGCGTCATTTGTTTTCTTTTCCGATGGCGCTACTGTTGGAAAATTTTGATGCCGGAAATACAATAGAAACACTGTCGCACTTGAAAAGCAACTATGTTCAATTGAATTAAGAGCATAAGGAAACCAAAAAAGATCTTGTTGAGGAATAACTTTAAGATGTACGGGTTATCTCATAATTCGTGAATTTTTTCTCTCGTGAGCAGGAAAAATGAGCCAAAAAGTTTTATTTTACGATTTTAGCAATAGAATAAACCCGGGTAAGACGGCTATACTTTTTTAAAATGCAAAACATTTTTATTTTTGTTATTTGTTAATAATGTTTGATATATCACTTCAATGAATCTTAAAATTAATAATACTATTAAATTTAAAGAGGAAACACTTATTAGAAATTTAATATTAGCAAAATATTGTAACATATGCATTGGCCATCTTATCAAACTTTTAAGAAAAAGATGGCCATAATATTATGGAACAGTTGACTATGCACGTTTTATATTACAAATGAATGTAAGATTTTCTAAATTGATAAATAAAACTTATAATTTTATATATTTAATATAAACATGTATATGTATCTTAAATATATGTACTATATATATGATACATTATAATTATATATGATATAATTACGTAAGTCATATATAATTATATATAATTAGTTATAATTATAATATTGCAATTGTAACATGAAAATTAAAATCTGATATTGCAATAATAACATAACAATTATAATTGTGTTAAAGTAAGGAAAAGAAACTTTCTATAATTTAAAGAAAAACAATGCATTGAAAAACAAAGTGGGCCATCTTGCCCGAATTGTAAGAAAAAGATGATCATAGTGTATTTAAATAAATAATAAAAATATATAAAAATATAAATTATAAGTCACAACTTAAGTTCCTTTATTATATACATACGTAATGTTGATTATGGTGGTAGCTTAACAGTAATTGATTCGACGTTGTAGTAGCTTTTAGAGGACACATGTAAAACTTTGCAGGTAGTCACAAAAGTAAAAATATTATATAATATTCAAAATAAGATTACTTCGAATTATGTGCGCACATAAATTACTGTAAATATTGATTATCTTTCAGAATGACTATAAAAATGCACTATTCAGCAATTATTGGAGAAATTACAGACTACGGCCATCTTTTCCGTCTGATCATCATACCCCAATTTACCCTTAATTAATTAATAAAATAATAATTAATAAAATAATAATTAATAAAGATCCACAAATAAATACTACGCGTCTGTGCTTAAAGATAGCCCAACTTTAAGTCTGTACCAGATTATATATTAAAGAATGAGGAGTGTAAAATGGAGATTAAAATACCTCGTCGCTTGAAAATTTACGTGAAAATGTACACGTCCAAAGCATCAGAGAGAGAGAGAGAGAGAGAGAGAGAGAGAGAGAGAGTGATTCGCAGTTACACAGTTTAAGAAAAAAAATGACTTTTTCGAACACCAAAACAAAATTATAGTTTATAGTCATTTGCTATAATTTTTTGCATGCTGAATATAAATCTGGTTTTTAAATTGCACCATTACGTTACAATTTTGAACAATTTGCAATTAAAATTGCAAAAAAGATTGTTTTGTATATTTTATAAATATGATGTGTGACATGCTAATGAAATTTTGTTGCAATCAAAATTAAATGTTGAGATTTTCAGCTTCCAAAGAGAATTTTTTGGTTAATAAGATATTCATGGTTAAATATGAGGTTTATTGCAAAGAGACTCTTTCATACAACATTTTGCTAAAATTCAAATATGATTTAATTTTTGTCTGCTGTACTAATTGCACCATTTTGAATTTGCCAACTTTGACATTCGATTTATATTTAGTATCATGAAAAACTTCTATACATATACATGAGGAAAAAACAGTTTCTCCGTAATAGACCCTATATTTAACCATGAATATCTTATTAATCATGGCCGACACAAAAAGTTCCTGCTGAGAGCTGAAAGCTCCAACAACGTATTTAATTTTGATTGCAATAAAACTTCTCCAGCACGTCACGTATTGAAGTTAAATTAGGTGTATAACTAAATTCCCACCGCTAACTTTCGATGCTGATAACATACAGAAACTTTTAAGGCAAATTAATTATTTTGTTAGTAAGATTGTCCGACATGTGCACCAATAACAACATGGTAATTCGTTGCTCAACAATTTACTTTCAGTTTAATAAATGACTGAACGTCGGAAAGCTGCGCTTTGCTATTCTCGTCGCTGTTGAAACAACTAAAATTATTTGAAAAACGTATGATGGTTCTTCGTGTTAATCCTTTATTTCATTTACTTGCTGGTTGATCTGCTTTTCACGAACCGGATCTTACTCATCGTCCGATTACAAAATAAACTCGATCCTGTATAATACCATCCATGACACAGAGGAAAGTCGTACATTTCTGTTATTGTCACATTACGTGATTCGTTCGACATTTATCATCTATTCAGGACATCGTCGGAATGACGAGAGAAAGGCACCTTGTGTGCTCTGACATAGTGGCACAATGCTGCATCAAAGTGGCCGACAAGAAAATATATTAGCGTTTCAATTGGAAAGTAGAATGTAACAACAGGATAAGTCGAACAAGGTGAGAAGAATGAATTCCTAATTTTCAACGCAGTTTTGATAAAAATACTAGTACAAAGGTATGATATGTAGAAGAGAAGGGGTGTTGGGTCCTTAGGTATTGTGGCCACTCGTAATTATCTTCGTTATTAGATGACGAATTCTAATAATTATTTATGGAATCATTTGTTTAATAGCCCATCGTTACGTAGCGGCACTAATATGCCTCTACACAATAGCTGACATTTCTTGTAAGGCACCTTTACTTTCGAGCATTGTGAAACTTTTTCAAGATACATTTTAATATTTAATTACACATATCTCTTTCTTTTCAAACTTGAGCGTATCACACGAATGTATAATGTACACTCGAGTGTTTTTTGTTATTTAACTTTTTAATCGGCAATACACATTTCGAGTTGCAGAATTAAACAATAACATGGAGTTTTGATAATATGGACCTTGTGCATATTAACGTTTGAACGAGCCCACTACGGCCTCTTTTTCAAAAGTTTCATATCGAAATAGTTATTTAATAAGTTGATTGTAGTTTTATTGTTAATCTGTTGTTTACACCACATACATTATAAATTTTCAGTGCTGCAGTCTACATGCGAAAGGCTTATGCGTATGTACATACATTTGTATATATTCTGCAATATTTTCTCTTTATTTCGAATAAATATATAATTTTATAACTGTATTTAAATTTAAACCAATTTTTAATTTTTTCTTGTAGTGAGCCATATTATCACTCCTCTTCCTTTTCAATAGTCGTTCTAACCTATATATGATGGTCCCTCTCCTTTTTCTAATGTAAATAAAACTTCCTTTCGATGACAAAATGTCCACATATCTGGCATATAAGAATAGCTTATACAGTCTAGTTAGTGATATTCCATATCCGCATTCCCGTTTTACAATTCCATAACCTTTCTTTTGCTAGTTTTTTTGTTATTCATGTAATTAATAACAAAATTAATGTAATTCTGTTCACACTGTCTATCTGAAGAACTTCTACTTACAGTATAAGTGTCTATTGCCAATAAATTTCTACTATAAGTATAATTCTGCCACATAAATGGCTACGTACTCAGTTGTTTAAAAAGAAAAGAAAATATTCTCGCTCCTTTTTCCTACTCTCTATTAAACCTTTTAATTAATAATTATGACAATAACACGTTTCATCGAATAAATATGTAAAATTTAAGTCGTGACATCAGCCATTCAATTGTTCGGCGTAAAACAGCCGCGCACGAGTGCCATCTAATTGCCATGTTTGCAAAGTTCAACGAGAGTCAAGTGGATACACCTTAAGCGCTATTTGCCGGGAAGACCAAACGTTGGTTGGGATGTCAACGCCGCACAGTGTTGCAGCTCGTTTTTTCTTCGTTATTATTTCCGTCACGCGATTTCCGGTAAATTAAATCCAAAGGCGGTGTATCGAGACATCTTCGTGCCGTGCTGCAGAACTGGTAATTACAGTTAGCGAGAGCGATAAGTATCGCCGCTCGTAAAATTCAAGTCTCCCTGTCGTTGTGTGTACAGAGACATCATCGCCATCATCGAAACACAGAATAATTAAAACACAGATTAAATTTAATCTAAAATTAATACAGCGCATAATTTAACGTCAAATAAGTCTCCAGATAGAATATTTAATTGCATCTCGACAAATTCTTCGATTAGAAATTTTTCTCTTCGCCGGAGCATCAATAATTCCAGAAGAGCCAATAATTTAATAGCTTTCCAGAACTTTCCTTCGATTTCTAGATATTCAATCTTAATTAATAATGAATAACATGTGGAAACTTGCTCGCGACGTCGATAATCACATTTAACGCGAAATGCGTCAGAACGAGGATATTTTTATCGAAATATTTTCAAAGATCACGTTCAGTGCAGATTTTGCTCATACCTCCGTGCAATGTCGAGATACTGTCGTTTTCCACAGGATTAACATCGCGACGAAACACGTCGACAAAGCGATGAACGTGCGAGCGTCACGCGTTGCCGCGTCCTTTTCCCTCCGTTTCTCGCACGACTAACACGAATGGAAATCCTTCTTCCTGTCGGCGCTTCGTAAATCGAGCTGATGTCCCTTTCCGCGGGAAGACATTGACTAACGACATATAAAGGCAGGATGTAGTGGTGGTATGCGCCGTTGCCGCGCGCGAAAGGATAAAGGGGATCAAAGAAACCGAGACACGACGTCTTATTATCCGCGAAGAAGTCTGTCCATTAATTCTTAAATACATTTAAAAGAAAAGTTTGCCCTCGGCGCTTCTCAGGTTAGGTTCTCAGCGAAAACCAAAGTTGGTATAATCAGCTTTTCTTCGACCTAATCAGGTTTTCAATTTCGCCTTTTTTTTCAACGAATTTTAATCCAATTTACATTTGCAAATTAAATCTCTTCTGTTCCATGTGGAGGGGATAAACATGTACAAAATAATGTCAACATTTAGGAAATATGTTACTTTTTTATATACCTAGAGATTAACTTGCTACCTGTCTTTAATGTAGATTTTATTTTTGTTGGAATAAAATCATATAAGACTTGAATAATCACCAATGGTTAAACTATGTCTTTAGCGGAACTTTCAATTAATTATAAAAGTGATATTGGAAGAAGAAATTTGTTTCTCACATTATTTTATTTTAAAATTGTCTATTTTTCAAAATTTGAACACATTTTCTGGTCAGTATACCTGACTCAAATATATCATTGTGAGTTTTGAAAGACAAAGAAAAAACAAATTTTCAATATCTCTTAAGCAGACCCTAGACAATCTACATTACACAATTTTATTAATCTGGAGGTTCTATTGAATTTGTTTTGAATTGGCTTCATCAGAAAAAAATAAAATATTCTAAAATTTTTTTAAATATTCTTTATACTTATAAAATGCTATAAATAACATTAAAACATTGTTCAAGTTTATTTTGCTGTAAAATTTATTTAAAAATCGTTATATATATATACATATATATATATATATATATATATACATATATATATATATATATATATATATATATATATATATAGTCAACATTGTGAGTCCAGTAATCGCGTATGACTGATCGTGACGTCATTATTAGCTATTTCGGCGGATAGTTCGCAGTATACGCATCGTTTTGATTTCGTAATTACGTTGTTATTAATAAAAAACAAGAAATGTGACAGTGGTTTTGTAAAGGCGATTCAGATAATCTTCTTAAATGATCCTCGCAACAGTAAAAAACTGACTGTTGTGAAAATTTTCGCTCGTCGCAACTTATAATTTTAATTCACTGTTTTCTCACTTCTTTTGACACCGGTGAAAAAAATCTTTGTAGGTAATTGTTGTATTTCCACACTCGCGGAAAAAACAGGATTTATAACGTCTCTTTTCCTTCTGACATCTTGTGTACATGACAGATAATAACAGTCAGCAATTTTGAGGTTAAACACGACGTAAATCAGCACATATAACGTAACAGATGCGGCAACGTAATTGGTTAACTACCGATGGCTAATAGCGACGTCATACAACATTTTTGCGCGAAAAAATCCGTTTTAAAATATATGTCAATCTTTAATTCATTATTAAAATTATAAATATGCATGACATAATTTTTTACATATCTTTTTAACAACACATATGACATTATTATTTTAAACAATAAAAAAGATGTACCGTTGAACCAAATTGTACAGAACAGGGATCCACCAAATGGCGGACCATAAACACATTTTTTATGGTCCTTGACGAAATAATAATAAACAGAAAAAAGTGATGCTATTTCGATGGGTGGGCGATAAACATGAAAAGCCAATCGTAACCATCTGTCATTTCTTCATTTAACATAAAAACAGAAACAAACAAAAAATTAAATCACTTTTTTTAAATTAATGTAGGCTCGTAAGCGTGTAGGGCTTAACTTTGAGTTACTGTTAAAGTTTGCTGGACCGCAGAGATCTTACAAGATTTTTAAATCGACCTCCATCAAAAATAATTGGGGTACAGAGCAAAGTTGCCAACTCTGGCCCGCAAGAAACCACAGCAACCTCCTTTACCAAAGACTAGAACCACTAATAGTAGCATGCATTAACCTCCGGTGAAGATGTTGCTGTGGGAGGGAAGGGGATTACTTGCGGGGCAAAGTTAGAAACTTTGGCTGTAGAGGAATATTGCGTAAATATGATTAACTCGTATAGGGATCGCATCTTTCAATATCTCCTAAAATTCTATTAGAAGAATATAACATTGCACTAGTGATTATTTAAGCATTGTGTGACCTTATTCCAAACAAGGATAACATCTGCATTAAAAAGAAATGACGAGTCAAGCTTTTATTAGTAAAACAAGTAGTATATCTCATAGATATTCGCATTCTTTTATTTATTCTGTGTACCTCGCCTTTTGAAAACCGATATTTCTTTAGTAGAAGAAACACTTTGCGGGCCATTATAAAAGATACAAGGAAGATATGTATTGCAGAATATATCTGACACGTCCTCATATAGAAATGTCCTTTTGTAATTCCCAGAGATGTAATCGAAGCATGCATGCAAATTTTTTCTTTATCTCGATAAAACGATTGTTCAGTCATTGGCAGCAAAGAACTCCTATGTCTGTAAAAACCGGTATTTCAACGACAGTGAAGACAGTAATAATGATTACGTCAAGTCGATAATTCTGATTTTGCTATTTAATTTCGCTCCGGTCTGTACTCGTAAAATAAAAAAAACACGATAAATGTTTCTCTTTATTGCGGCTCGGTACTTGACGTGTCGTCTACGGCATGCCACTTTACGGGCTGATTTCAATGCGTGATTTCTATCAGTTTCTCCGTATCGTCGCGACTCGCGAGATTAGGAACGGGACGGACGGCGGGATGGACGCGAGAATATCCCTGGATACTTTCGTATTCGACGATTACCTCGGCACAGCGAAACGCGAAATCCTCGTAAGTATTCTCCCGACGAGAGTTCGATATTCCTCTGTGCGTTGTTTGCGAACACGCAAATACGAATAAACACACGATACGCCCGATAGTATACCGGGTGTTGACGATTCGTGTAGCTGCATTAATCACTTGTTTTACAATTTTAAGAAGCATATTTTGTTAAAAGTTCTTAGCACATGGAATCGCTAGTAGTAAATTTACGGTCGAAATTAAAAGAGTCAAAATGACAGGCTTCATATGACGTAATAACCAAATTTTAAAAAATTCAATTATAATTTATACATAAGTAAAATTTTGAAAATGTTGAGTGTAAGCATGTTTTAGATTTCTGATTTCAAAGTAGTTCGAAATTTGAAAATTTAAAATAACGAATGCCATATGGTCAAAAAAATCTCCTTTTTTACTTTTTAATGAAAGTCTGGCTCTTAGCATAATCCAGAACTAAAAAGGAGGAAGCAACGAAGTCCTAAATGCAAATGTAAGATTTTAGCCAAACATAAATAACTGAAAATTTTTAATTCCTTTGGCTGCCATATTGATTTACTGCTGATTGGGTGCCATTTTAAATTTTCAAATTTTAGGAGCAGAGTTAAAATTGGGAACGTCAAAACACAATATGGTAAAAATTTTCAGGATATGTTTATAATGTTTTTCTTTCCAGCCTAATTTTAAGCATTAATTTTGATTGATCTTTCGTTTTATTGATTTGTTGTTGATATACTAAATAGCTAGGTGTTTATGTTATTCATGTATATGTATATGCCTCAGGAACATAAAAGTATCAAATATATTACACAAATCAATTATAAAATGTATCCAATTACAGAAAAACTGTAAAAATAATCTATGGAATTTTATGCGGCAAATAGTAACATTATCATAACATCATAATTTTAAGCATAAAACTTTAACATTACAAAAATCAAAATTGTGTAAACCGTTAGCATTCCATTTTTCATACTTCTGATTGGAGTCTTATTTTAAACAGACTAAAAGTTTCTTGTATAATTTATAATAAGAGAAATCCACTTAACAATGATCCGAAATTTGAATTTAAAAAATGGTATACTAACTTTGTATCAAGATTCAAGATTAAATAGTTCTGCGCAATTATTATAAACTTTATTTTACGAATATCTGTAGTTACGTATTCCTAATACGTAAAGAAACAAATTTAATTCTTCAAAAAAAAAAATAAATAAATAAAACAATACATTATAAATAATTAAAGAAACTGACTGCTTTGAAAATGGAACCAAGTGAATCATGGTTACTAGATAAATTGTATCTGTCACAGCTATGTTTTTATTTCTTTTAATTTAGATTCTCTAAATTAAAAGAAATAAAAACATAGCTGTGACAGATACAATTTATCTAGTAATCATGATTCACTTGGTTATTATATACGAAAATTTGCGAACTGAAAATCATTCACGGTCGCGACGATTATATCATTATATATATTTCATTCGACTTCGAATATTTCTGACAAGAATATTATCGCTTATCTTTTTAAAGATCATATCGACGTATCGGAAGCCGCGAGAGATGGCAATAAATTAGCTTTTTCCCGCTGACCTCGATATTTAGCATTAATGGTGTTCATCTCAATGTACGTGGCAAGAGTGGAATGATTCGTATATTCAAGATCGTTTAAAAGATACATAGATCATATGATATGACCGTCAGCCTACATTTTGAAAATAGTACATTTTTAGAATTTACTAAAAAAAATCATCATTCGCTCATTATTTTCTTTAGTAAAAAAAAAACTTAAAAAGCATTTTTTGTCAAATAAAAATAAATGTCAAGAGATATATTTTTAAGACAAAATGTAATAAAAAGCTTTTGTTCCATTTTCTGGAGGAATGACGCGGAAAAATGATGACCATTTACTATCAAATGATTTAACGGAGGTATGTCAATATAAATATTTATCGTACATTTTTCATTTAAGAAATTTCCTCTAACAATAAAACGGACGAAAAGGAACACCCTGTATATTCGCACGTGCATGTGTGTACGCGCACGAAGAAAGTCCACGTTCACGTTGCGGGTGTCAAGGGATTATTGCTCGAACTCACGAATGCATCAGGTCACAGTACATTGTGTACTACAGTCGACTGCAAAAACAACTTTTCTCTCTTAAAAGCAGAAACTTCATTTAACGTTTTTGTTCTTTTTTTTCGTACGTAAAATTAAATATAACAAATGCATTTGATGCACAAAAACTAATTTATGCAACAATAACTAATACTAGGATACTAATTTTAAATAAATAGTTAGTGCATGTCTCAAGGCCATTGTGCGTAAAAAGATCTTGGTCGTAACCATAAGACTGTAGTTATAAATTTTGAAGGAATATTTAAACGTGAGTACATAATCCGATGTAATCCGTTTGAACGTTTTAAATAACGCATGACATTTTAACTTTTCTGCTTCTTCTCTTTCGACGATAAATTTCGTTTTAAAGTAGATAGTTTGATTGTGTGCAGGTTTCTTAATATTGATTGAACATAGGTAGGTGTTAACTGTAATCTTTCGACGGAAATCTTGGGACTAAGATTACGGCATGATTATGTTTGAACTGTCACCAGCTGTCGCATAACCTAGCCATCTTTGAGTCACAAAACAAAATTTATCGCTGAAAAAGAAGATGATAAAGAGGTCAAAATATTATATAAGCTATTCTTTTAAAATAGACAGCGTCAGATTTCGTACCAACGTTTGACATCACCATTTTAAATTTTGCAACTATGACCTTACAATTAAGAATAAAATTTTTTTACGTGCAATGGCTTTCGTAATCATAGTTCTATCGCAAAGTTATTTTTTAAAATCGTAAAAGTTTATAATTCAAATGTTTGATATAAAGACTGAACAAGTCTAAAAAGTTACATTTTCAGGAAACAAAAAACTTGTATATATTTTATTATTACATAATATTTATCCCATAATATTTTGCATTTACATTTTTTATAATAATGATAAAGATGGACAAGGAAATGTTATTTAAAATCTAAGTAAATTTTTCACTTTGTATGCAAAATTTTATTATACAAATTACTTTTAACATAAATATCTGTTTATATTTCTCTTTATATAAATACGGTAATCTCTCTCCAGATACAAGTGCGAAAGTTTAAGCTTCGATTAATATTTTAAAGACTCATTAAAAAAAATAACTTCTAGACTTGTTTGGTTCTTACGAAAATTATATATTTACAACCTATTTATATTTATATTTCCCGTTGTTTGAGTTTTGCCGGAATAAAATTCATTTTTTGGCAATATTTGAAATTCTTTTGTAAAAAAAAAGTTAACGTCTTGAAATTTTAATCAGAATGAATGTATTATTTAAAGTGCACTTTTTTTCTTTATAATGTCCTTTTAGTAATGTTACAAAGAATTTAAATAGAGTTTTGCTAATATAAAAAATTTCTGCCTACGATAAAATCATGTATACTTATAATTTGCAATTTGCAACTATACTCATACGCAGTATAATAAAACCATGAAAATATAATAAATCCAGTGTAATAAATCTATGACTTTCAAGAATAATTTTAAGTTTTCTGAAAATCCTAGGTTAATCCAATTTTTTTCCGATATAATAAATACTCTGTTTTCCTTTCCTTGATATTAAAACGTTACGGTAAATCCTCAACGGGCTTACCATTCGATGTTCACCGGTTCTTTCCGTTACGCTAAGGTAGCTTGACCCCGAAAGTGCCCATGTCGCTCGCACGATTCACGCTCGCACGATTCACCCCGACGGTTACATCCTTTTCAAAATACACGGAAATGGGCGTGGGTACGAAGCACATTCACAGCAGATCGAGAACCTGATTTTTTTTTAATAGTCGCGGCATTGATTTTCTATGCGCGACGGTTAGAATCTCTGGTTTCTTGCCCTTGATGTTTTCATCCTTCCGACATTAGCATAATGACATTCATATTTTTTACTTGCAGTTTTGATATGTGCATTATCTACGCTTAAATTCGTATTTATAATAATTACATTAATCTCGTGTCAAAAAAACATATTAGATAAGATCTTCGAGATGAAATTTTACATCGTAAGATTCTGACAATTGAATACTGAAATTTTGATTAAAAATATTTCAATTCATCCCCAAGGAGGATGTATTTATCAATTATACATTCCCCTTAATAAATCATACTGATTACTATAGTTTAACGAAAAACGAAACTAATGTGACAAATAATAATAAAGCCTTTTTTCATTTAAATTAATATGTGAAATATATTTTTAAAGCAAAACTTTTTGCAGATATAAATGTTATTAAATTTTATATTAATTTTTAGTTTAATGAGGAAAAACATAAAAGCAACAAACTTAAAAATGTTTATTAACAATATAATATGATCTGTGTTTGACCAATCAACTTCTTGTTCATTCAACACAAAATTATTTTATTTATAAAATATGCGTGTGAAGTAAATAATTTTAGCACCTGTTTTTAATAAATATAACATTTTCTTCTTACTATTAGTTTTACTATATCAAAATACATTCGCTATATTAATTAACTATATATTGTTCCTTAACAAATCATTACATTATTAATGTAGGCAATTTGTCATCTATCTATTCTTCTGTTTATCAACTATTTGAAGGTTAAATTGTCAATTGCAAATAAAAATTTCCAAATACTTCATCGGCTATTTTATTTTGTTTCACCAAGTAACTGAGATTTTCATGACCCTTCACAATTTTTTAGCTATGCTATTTTTTTAGCGTCCGCATAATGGTGATTTTTGTAATACTTCTATAATACTAGATTTTAAAAAATATTTGTTGTTAAGTTTCTAATATTTTTTATTTTAAAAAGTCTTCCATTTAAATTCAAACAACGTGAACAGACACAATATAGAAAGGTATTACCGCTTTTAATAAAAAAAAAGATTAGTTCTTACAAGTTTTTTCCGGAAAATATTAGTAAAATCAATTTTTACCATTGATATAAATTTTATCTATAAAAAATATAAAATTTTATCATATCTGTGCATAACAACATACGTAATGTTAGAAAGCTACGGTAAATTATAAAATAGAAATGTATGCAAATTATAGCGATGCAGAAAGCAATTAATATCTGGTGGAACAATTGATACCTTCACATAATAATTACGAATAATTATTTACATATACTAATTTTAAATCATTATTTCTACGAGCGCCAAATAAAATAAAAGAATAATTTGCCCTATAGTTGCTCTGCGGTCACCCGATAGCTCCTAGATACCTCCTCCTCCTCCTTTCGAACTTCTTTATTTGTATGCAGCTCATCACACACTCGCGAAAACATGGTTATTTACGGTCGCGCATACTCATCTCGGAATAAAGTAATCGCACGGCACTTTGCACGCTACACTCCCGGTTCATTAATCATATGTAACATACACTTTACTATTGTATGTACACTGCGATAGAATCCCATTGAAACACGATCGCAAAAATGACAGTGATAAAAATACAGACTCATAACTGTCTGTTAAGTTATTACACTCATTTTTACAAATGTGTTAATATTTATACTTTGAAGAAGTTATACACATGTAAAAGTTGTGTTTATAACATTTTTATTAAACAGTAGAATTGCATAATTTATTTACTTTGTTATTATTTTTGTTATTAAATAACTCTAAAACTCTTTAAAAATCATAACAAAAATCTCGATTTTTTTTCTATAAATACTCTAAATATTCAAGATGATTTATGCAAAGTTTCAATGTGATACAGAGATTAGTTGTTCCGTAAATAAATAAATTTTGTTTATTTACAGAACAACTAATCTCAGCATCATACCAAAACTTTACATAAATCACTTTGAATACTTAAGTATTATATAAAGAATTTAGATTTTCATTCCTTTATAAGTTATAATTCCTTAATATATTTCCATTAAAGCATCTTTCTTATTAAAACGTAATTAAAGCATCGTTCTTATTAAAACGTTTTTTTATCCAAATATAGAAAATCATTACCAATTTGTTTCTAATACTTTCAAATGCAATAAAACAATTTGTAATTTCTTCATTATTTTGAAATTTCCCCTTTTGACGCATGAGAAAACAAGGCTATTTTTTTTTAATTTCTTTTTACGCGATGAATCAATTATGAAGTGTATTTAACGGTCTAAAATATAAATTGTCAAACAATATTAACTCATTTAAAAGATAAAATAATAACAAAAACACTTATTAAAAAATTGGGAACACGATATTTTAACAACCATTGGGCGATTGACTTCTATTTTGGCATATACCTTTAGTCTATATTTACCTCTTTCTCTAGGACAGGCCTGTTCAAAATCCGGCTCGCGAGTTAAAGCACTTCCATCTCTTTGTCGATTTGATAGAGCGAGACAGAGAGTAAACAAAAAAAGATACACGTTATCAGCTCTGCCTGGATTCGAAGTTCTTTTTTTTTATTTACTCTCTGTCTCGTTTTGTCGAGGCGATGAAGAGATGAAAGCGCTTTAGCTCGCAAACCTGGTTTTGGACACACGCATGACCTATGATATAAACATTAAATATTCCCAAAATTTTAAAAACATTTTTTTCGCTGTAATAAGAACTGAGTCTTTTTAATGAAAATACACAATGGAACCGACGTCAATTTTCAATTTTTTTTTTTTTAAATCCAAGATTCATGCCTTACCTACACCATAAAAAACAAAACAAACTTCATGTTTTTTATTTTATCATCTTGAGTCAAACAATCGTGTTGACAGTTTCCTTCAGAAGCGTCTTCATCATCTTTCAAACAAATCAATATTCTTAAACAATTTTTATTTTATACATTCTTGAAGATACGTAGAATAGATGTACAAAATATGAAATCGATTGTTATATTTTTTTCAAAAAGGAAAATGTGAAAATAGCATTGTTTTTGCACGTCAAAATGAGAAGTAACCTAACTTAATTAAATATATCGCGACGTCGCGTCGCTCGATATTGATCTGTTTTATTGGGTTGAGCAAAAAGTAACTTTGTATTTTTAGGTAAAATGCAAAATCGTATTAAAAAATACATGTAATGAATAATGTATGTTTTGTTCGATAACCTTTCGCTACTTTTGAGGCAAATTAAAGATCCGTCTGCCCAGAACTTTTCATTTTCTGGGCAAAAAATTGCTCAAAGTGCTTTTCGCAGGTCCCCAAAGAAGTGAAATTCTTTCCATTAAGGGAATTCTACTGAGACCTGGAAGTCTAATGGGGCCAGGACAGGTGAAGAATGGAGGAAGAGACCAAGAGAGATCTCAAGGTGCAGCACCTTGCCAGATTGCCAAAGATACGGAAGGTCTAGCGTTGTCTTGGTGGAATATGACACCATGACGATTGTTCAATTTTGAACGCTTCTTATCGATTGCTGTCGTCAAACAGTCCAATTGAGAACAATATTTGTTGAAGAAATCAATTGTTTGGTTCGCGCAAACAGCTCGTAATACACGATTCTTTTCCAATCCCACCAACAGCATAACATTCTTTGTGTGGATATTGTGTTTTGATATGTGGTTTGCGGCGGTTCATCTCGTTTCCCTCACGATCTTTTGCATTTTACATTATTATACACAGTCCACACTTTTGATCATCCATTTAAAAAGTGGAACGTTTTTATTACATTTGAGCAATAAATCACAGACGGAGGGTGCTGTCCATTAAATTTTTTCCGTTTAAATTGAGAAGTATCTAAATGTATCGAGACACGTAGTGCCAAGCGTGTGCAAGTGGTTCATTCAACGTTGGACCGTTCAACGGTCTTTTGAGATACGTTGATTACCTCTGCGATCTCTCATGTCGTACAGCGTTGGTTATTTTCAATTAATGTCTTGATTTGGCCATCAACCACCAATGGCTTATCTGAACGCTCACCATCTTCAGTATGTATCACACCCACTAACACGAAATTTCGCAAATCAATTTTGGCACACATGTTCGCTTACGGTATCTTCTCCCTACATAGCACATATCTTGTTTTTTTGTTTGTGTTACATTTTTTTCTTTACGAAAATAGAAAAGCATCATATATCAAAAATTTTGCTCCGTGTTTACGATATCGCAAAATGAAAATTACTGAATATAAATTTTGATAAAAAAAATAGCTTAAAATACGTAGGAAAATCTAACCCTGTAGAAAGATATATGTTGTCAGATATTGAATGAATATTGCACTAAACACTTTCTCTTAACATCTGTCCACAAAATACGAAATTACTTTTTACTCAATCCAATGTATACAATTCCTAGTTTTACGTATTATATGATATTATAAAATAAATGTCTCGAAATATACTCGCTTCGTTAAAATCAATGCATTTGCAATCTTTCATCGCGAAAATTATTCGATCGGTAGAAAATAATCGTATTTAGCATCTTCTGAAACTTGGCACGATCACATTTATAGATAGTGTGAGAATACAAGAAGCGGCACACGCTCGGTTACCTGCTGACTGAAATCTTGTCGTGCAAACAACACAGCATACAGCGATCTCGCGTTGTAACGCGCTCGTCAAATGGGAATACGAAATCTGATCTATTTTTAAACGAATAACGTATATGATATCCTAATGTTTTCTCTTCTAATGTTTTCTCTAACATCTTCTCTTTCAACGATAGATTTTATTTTAAAGATGGCTAGGTTGTATGATACTCAAGCACGTTCGTAATCATAGTCCTAAGATTTCCATCAAGTCAAAAGATTAAATTTAACGCCTTATGTTCAACAAAGAGAAAATCCATCACTAGTCATCTTTGAGTTTCAAAATGAAATTTATCAGTGAAAGAAGAGATGCAAAGAAGTTAAAATTAAAATATCATATTCGTTATTCGTTTAAAATAATTTCGCGATCAAGCTTAATTGACAATACTTCAAACTTGACAACTACGACCTTACGACTAAAATTTTATTACGTGTAATGACTTTCAACCAAAACAAGACTATTCCAGTCGCTATTAACTTTCTACAAAATATCTTACATATTATGCAATAAACAAAATATATAATACATATTTATACACATGCATACAGTAAATAACATTTATTTGTATTAAAATCGGTTTATGTTAAAATTTCTTTGTTGAATTTTTAACATATATCCAAATGTTAATTTAACTATTGTATTAACACTTCGGAATGTTAAAAATTGAAGAAAAAAGTGAGATCGTTAACAATGTATGCTTACGTCTCACATTTTAATTGCATCTTGACTTTCAAGCTTCACCAATTAATTGTTTATCATTTACAAATTGAGTAAAGCGTCACACTGATGATGATCACGTATAAGGTAAAAACGGAATCTGTGACTCATATATTTTAAATATTATTACTGTAACAATAACTTTATTTATTTACATGTTATGTGTACATTTAGCACCAAAAACTAGCGTGGCTCGCTAGCTCTCTTGTATTATTATTGATATTAGATCACATTTTAGAGCTTTAAAGTTTATTAAATTTAATTCTTAATTTTTTCAAATCCTTTTCTGAGATAATGAGTTTTTCTAAAATTTGTAATGAGTATATAAATACATATATGTATAGAGACTATTATAAGAAATATATATATTCTTTGTTGAAGGTAACAGTTGCTTGAAAGAAGAGAAATAAATTGAGCAATTGCTTTTCTTAGCAGTAGAATTGATATTTTTCAGTACAATAATAAAGTGCGCGTCACGCGTGATTAACGACAGGGTGCTGTGCAAAGTGCGGTGCAATTATTCTATTTCGCAATAATTAGTACACGCGATCGTGTTTTCGCGAGTGTTGTGTACGCCATGTTGCGTACGAATGCAATGAAAGTAGAAAAAGGCCTGGAGGTATCGGACGACCATGGAGAGTAAAATCACGAGGCAAATTCTCTCTTCTTCATTTTATTCCATTTGTTGCTCGTAGAATTGTTTATAATTATTTTTTACGTGGACAACACACAATTAATCCTCCAGATACGAATTATTCTGTGCATTAGCATAATTTGCATATATTTCTATTTTATAATTCAACACAGTTTCCTAAAGTCCATGTCATTCACAACTTACGCATCGTGTCGACGTGCCACGATTATTTCTGATTATTTTAACATAATAGATCTTCACGTGAAAATTATGCCAAATATGTATACTTAATATAAAAATACATCTGTATATAAACGGCAATTGTATCTTAAAATCATCTAGATAAAATTTTGCATTATATATAATTTTATCTTTTATCTAGATAAATTTAAAATAAAATCATCTTTATTTTATCTAAGAGATATGTTTACATGTAATTAATCATGTCTTTATCTAGAGAATTTTAAATTATCTAAATGTAACACTGATTGAAACACGCTGTACTTCCACGCACGGATAGGTAGTTCCCGACATACCAGGCAGTCTTGCCTCGCGGATTATCGTTTCCACGAATATAAAGCGTCTCCGTACCGGCGTTACACTGTCTACGAAGAAGAGACACGTGAAACGAAAGAGAAAAGAGAAATACCACACTCGAGGTAAAAGATGGAGATATCTATCTTTGGCGAGATACTTGAAAGAATATAAAACCGCAATTAATCTAACAGACACGTCGGTGTATTATAAAAGAATTTGTATTAAAAAAAAAAAAAAATGGAAGCGTTTTGTGCCCGTACAAGAAATTGCAGAAAAGGGAATTTATGATTCTGAGAAATTTAAGAATTTATGATACAGAGGAATATCAGAGATCTGCAGAATCTGCAGGATTGAACAATCGCGAATTCAGGTAGCCATGGTGTTTGCAATCCAATAATTTATAGACCGACAATTTCACGAAAACTGAGGAGGTTTGCGTTTAAGATTCGAATGCCTTATTCAAAGCTGTCATATCGTAAAATGAAATAAAATTTTTAACAACAACATGTCAACACTATACAACTTTAAAAGAACGGGAGTATTAATTAATTTTAAATTGGTTTTTAACTGCCTAAAAGAATTTGGATCACATTCGTTTGTACTTGGATTATTAATATATTTTGGATTATTCATTTTTACCTAATATATCAGTATTATCAGTTTGAGTAAAAAGTAACTTCGTATTTTTAGGTAAAATTCAAAGACAAGATTTTCGTAATGAAAAACACCTTTAATGAACAATGTATGCTGTTTAATTCGATAACCTTTAACGCAAATTAAAGATTCCATCATCCCAGTTTTCTTGGCGAAAAACTACTCAAAGTGCTTTTTGCAGGCCTCCAAAGAAGTAAAATTTTTTCCATCGAAGGAATTCTGCAGGGACAAGTGGAAATCTGATGGTGCCAGATCAGGTGAAATACGGAAGATAAGGCAAGACAACTCAGCCAAGCTGCAATAATTTTTGCTGGATAGCCAAAGATACGTGAAATCTAGCGTCTTGATGGAATATAACACCATATATAATGATTGTTCAATTCTGGACGTTTCTCATCGATTGCTGCCTTCAAACGGTACAATTGAGAGCAACACTTGTTAGAATTAATTGTTTGGTTTTGCGGAAGCAGCTCGTAGTACACGATTCCTTTCCAATCCAACCAAATACATAGCATGGACTTTTTTGTCCTTCGATGTGGTTTGCGGTGATTCATCTCGTGTTCCCCATGACATTTTGCGCTCTACATTATTATACATATACACAATCCAATTTTCGTCGTCCGTTATTCGCTTCAAAAATGGAACGTTTTCATTGCGTTTGAGCAATAAATCGCAGATGGAAATGCGGTCCATTAAATTTTTTTCGCTCAAATTGCGAAGTACCTAGGGGGAATTCACAACCCAAAATTTTGTACACCAATGCCGATTTTTGGCATTGCTGTAAAACACTGCCGACATTTTTGTACACTGCCGACAATGCTTATTGTTAGTCAATGCCTACAATGCCGTCAATCCTATATTAAAATTAAGGCAATGCCATGCAATTATGAACACTACCGCGTGCCCATTATCATACGCCAATGCCTGCACAAGAATTCTAAAGCTTTCCCGAAGTATTCTACACAATTATACAAAAAACTTCCAAAAATTTTATTTACGAACTGTATCTATACATTTTAATGTAATTGCACTATTATGTGATGTCTTATGCATATAACTTCAAACAATGGAACACTAAAAATAATAATAAAAATAATCAAAATAATGACCTTGATATTGTATTTGTTTGTAATCAAAATAAATTTTAAACATTCTTCTTTAAAAATTCTATACATTTTACTGTAATTGCACATTATTATGTGATGTCTTATGCATAGGTATACCTAACTTCAAACAATAGAATACTAAAAATAACAAAGTTAGCACCCCCACCACAAAAAATCGAAACGCCACTTATGCCAAAATTAAGTGCTTTTTATGTGCTAATTATGTACCCTATTTGAAATTTTTGTGCTCGAGCGGTTTAGCAGGAAAATGAGATTGAAGGTGGGGGTGCCAGCTTAACGTTAAGCCAGCACCAACTCATATAAATAATTAATAAAATAAAAAAATAAATACACTAGAATTAAGTGCTTTTTATGTGCTTTCCAACGATATATAAATAAATGTTCGTACTCAATCTCTTCGACCAGAAAATCGTCCCGAAAGTACGAATACACATTAACGGTACAAGAATAAAGTACCAGAAAGAAAGCAATTCTGAAACTGATTATAGGCTTAAAATATTCTCCTATTTATGTGCTTTCGAAATATGCAAGACCAGATTTTTGTGCTCAACCACGTGATCGAAAAACCGACCCTGAAGTGAGCACCCCACCGTTCAGGTACAAGAGTAAACTACCAGAAAGAAAGCAATTATGAAATTGATTATAGGCTTAAAATATTCTTTTATTTATGTACTTTCGGAATATGCAAGAAAAAATTTTTGTGCTCAACCCCATGATCGAAAAACCGACTCTGAAGTGAGCTCACCACTCCCCAACCACTGACGACAATGCCGTCAATATTATAGGTCACTGCTTACTTTTTTCGGCAGTCCACTGCCGAAATTTTGTACACCAATGCCGGCTGTGAATTTCCCCTCGCGAAGTACCCAAATATCATACCGAGACACGTATATCGTAGCCAAGCGTGTGCGAGTGGTTCACAACGGTCCTTTGATACGTTAATTATCTCTGCGATCTCTCGTGTCGCATGACGTATTTTTAATCAATGTCTTGATTCGATCGTCATCAAACATCAACGGCCTACCTGATCGCTTATCATCGTCACATCGTATCACCAGCATGAAATTTCGCAAACCAGTTTCGGCACACACATTCACTAATGGCATTTTCTCCATACACAGCATATACAGGGTGATTATTAATGAATGTCCTGACTTTTTACCATAGGAGCATGATTTACCGACGGATACGTATTTCTAACATATTATTATATTAGAAATTACAAATGCGTGCTCCTATGGTAAAAAGTGGAGACATTCATTAATAATTACCCTGTATATTTGTTTGATTTACATCGGATTTTTCTCTTTGCAAAAATAGAAGCATCACCGAAGATACTTGTTTTTCTCCATGTTTACAATGTCGCCAAATAAAAATTACTGAATAGAATACAGACAAATAGCAGGTTAAAATACGGAGGAATACTTAATCGTTCAGAGAAATGTGTATATACTGTCAGATATTGAGTAAAGATTGTATTAAACACTTCCAATGTCAAATCAAAATCAAAGAATCAATGTCTTTTTTCAGTTTAAAAAGCTCGCCAAATTCCAATTTCATGATAAAACCATGTAAATCAATGATTTGGGATTTATTTTAAAAAGTAAAGTCTTGATTTTAATATTTATACGGTAGCTATTCTCGAAGACTAACTTGTAACTTTGTTACAATTGGTACAAGTAACGAGTTACTTTCCAACTCTGATATTTACAACATAAAATTGCACTAACAATTAGCAAAATTATATTTTATAACCGTAACATTATAGTATAGTTTTATATCGCAATGTCTTTGATCGGCTATGTGAATGTCGCTGCAAAGCACGTGAAACGTCATAAATATTTTATCCTCGCGTTTTTTATCAACATTCGTCATTCCATAATTATATGGAATGATGTTTTTATTATCTCTTTCTCAAGTCGATCCTTCATAATTGAAGGTCGTAGCCTACATTTAATGTATGCTCGTGCATGCTCCATGGTGACAGTCTTAACAAAGATACTCTCGGTAATTTGCTATTGCCTTCGGAGAAGTAGCGATTAATTAAAAATCTGATATGTTTAGATTTGAGCCTGGACATGTGACACAGAGAGCAGACGCGCAACTTTTACGCCACGATCACCACGTTATTACATTTATTGCATCGTGTGATGTTATATTTCTTTGAAATCACAACAGATGATAGTTCTCGGAAAATATCACGCATTTTGCGGTTACGTTTCCTGACTAGTTTCCGCGCAACTTCCTGCATCGTGCGAATCTCGGTGCGGATGCAGGATGAATGCGTCGCGTACACACGATGACACATCGATCGAATTTGTCGTACGAACGTGATCCATTGATAACTTGGAAAATAATATTTACCAAAGCATTTTATTCTGAACGAATTCATCATAAATAAAACCTTATTTTCAAACATATACTATCGCTCAATAGTTTCGGTGCGTCCTAGATTTTCTCGCATTTTACAAACAGTTAAGAATAAAAGATTTCAAAAAAATTTTGGAAAAATTATGTAAATTAAGTATGTTAGATTTTTTCTCCTTTTTGTTTAAATTCAAAGTAGAAAAAAAAAACATTTTACAAGAAACGAGTTTTTACACAAGAAATTCAATGTTATTGAAGAAAATCATCAAAAAAGTTTTTTTTATAAAAAATTAACATTTTAAAGCTTAGAAAGGTACTTTGAGATATTCTTTTGTTAGTTATTGTCCAATGTTTCGTCAAGTTATAGTTTCAAAGTAGAAATAAATATTTAAAAAATATCAATTTTCAATTTCATGTATTTAATTTAGGAACAAATTATCTTAGAGACGAAACTATCAAACATACTTAAAGCTTTACCTTTCCTCTTTAAAATGTATTTTTAAAAACTTCTCTACGACTTTTTTTAACTGATACTTTTCGTGAGAAAGTCTCGCAAGCATGCTGAGAAACTTTTGAACAGTTGTATATTTAACCCTAATTGGTATTTACGCTCCGAAATTTTCTTAATTATTAACGATATTCGCTTGGCAAAATTTTGAATCAATATGTCTTTGTTTACAATTAACGTTCATTTTTATTTTGATAATCAAAATTCAAAGGAACAAGATTATATAACTTAAAATTTCATAAGATTGCGGAAAACATTTATTATAAATAATTTTTGATAAATCTGTCTAGAGATTTACCGCGTAATTTTGAAAAAAAAATAATCGCACTGAATCCACGAATACGAAGTAGAGATCAAATTATCACTTTCTTATATATATATTTTTCCATATATATTTCATATATATTTAAGATTTCCTGTTTAAAAAAAAAAAATTATTTGAAATAGGTTAGGTTTTAGTAACTGCGGAATATGCGAAATATCTTGAGAACTATTATTTGTTACGATTTGAAAAAAAATACGATATGTAACTGTACAATAGAAACGATTAATGGTATGACGAATGCTGATAAAATATAGGACGATAAAATATTTACTGCGTAACACATAATTTGTATAATGTAAAGCCCGTTTTTTTTTTATAGTTGAACTAGTATAAACTTTCTCTACTTAAAGTAAAATAGGTATACGTTTGAAATTTCGGGAAAGCAAGAAGGAAAATTCTAGTATAATTTAATGCAGTCCAGTGCAGCAATGAAAAACAAACCTATACACCTATTATGGTATAATAATTACGAATTAATTCCAATTATTATTAATTATTATTAATTTGAATCTTTCACAAACAAATGACTCTCGGCTGAATTATTTTCATATTGAAACAAAATTTAATTCCAAGGACTCTCTTACTCATACATATAAAATAATAAGCTAACAATTGAGAAAAAATTTTCACATTGTACAGTCATCTCTACTTTCGGCCAAGTCAAGTCGCTTGGCGAATAACAAGCGTGTCTAGTGAGCACGCGTAAAAACAACGTTGGAAAAGTTTCACCGAGTGAAACTTTATTATCGCCGGTACCATGCACTCGTTTAGCTCGCTCATTCGCTCGAGATCCGACGACCTCGTTCAATTAATTTGCCAACGTTTCGCACCCACAAGGCGCCTGTCATTATATCCCGGATGAACGGACAGTGTGGGCCGACGCGGAATAAGCAGGAAATTAGAAATATATCCGCGTCACTCTCTCGCCTCGCCCGTACAGATATGGCAGTGGATCGGCCGCGGAAAGGGAATTGCATCATTCACAATGAACGTGTGTCAGACGCCTTTTTTCTCGCTAATAGAGATCACGTTGCAAAAGTGATGTGTAGCAAAAAACCGTTGTCGGAAAGAAAACGTTTATTTGTAAATTAATTTTGTTGCAAATAATAAAATTAACAATTCGTTATTTTACTCTTTCCCCCTCTTTTTCCCCTATGTACTGCACATGTGCATGCTTGATGATAGCGTATGTGAGAAGTCAACGCAAGAAGAAAAATTACTATTCGAGAGATCATAAATTTTTACGAAGATCATACAAAAAAACGGAAATTATTTTTACGGAGGTTTGACTGTGGTGAAACATTTGAACTGTATAAATAAAATTAATTTTTAAGAACTTTTATCCAAAATAATATGATGTTTTTCAATGTTTGTTGCAATTTACAATAATGTTTTTCTTTTGTCATAATAGCTTAAATGCACTATATTGTGTTTATTTCGATTAAGTACTACAGTATTAAATACTATAGTATTCAATCGAAATAAACACAATACAGTGTATTTAAACTATTATATAGGATATTTGAATCATTATGGGACAAAAGAAAAACATTATTATTTGTAAATTGCAAGAGACATTTAAAAAATTCACATTATTTTGGATAAAAATTCTTAAAAGCTAATTTTATTTATACATTTCAAATGTTTCACTACAGTCGAACCTCCGTAAAAAATAATTTTCGTTTTTTATATAACCTTCGCACAAATTGTGATCTCAAATAATAATTTTTCTTCTTACGGTGACTTCTCACGTACGCTATCATCAAGTATGCACATGCGCAGTAGATAGAGAAGAAAGAAAGAGGGTAAGATGACAAATTGTTAATTTTTCCAAGTTAATAACAAATAACGAACCGATGCTTAATTTATTAGAGATTTTAGTTGGTAACAAATAATCTATGATAGTCTGATTTCAATCTGTACATAAGAATAAATAATATAATAAGAAATATGTTTCAGAAGCATCTATCTGTAACTTTTTATTGTTTGTTCATAAGAAATAACAATTATAATAAATATTTTTATTTTCTCTATAAAATCACAATATTGTATAGCTAATAATGTATTTACGTTTTTCAATTTTCGTAATGCAATATTTTATATTTCATAAACAAATAAACACGGCAAATGTGGATAAAATGACGAAAGTTGTGCATAGGCAAGCTAATGCATTTATGCATTAGTTTTTCCAATATAACTGCATTCTGACTATATATAACACAATTTTAATCGCAATATGTATATCACAATTTTAATAATTTTATTTTTGCAGATTACATAAATTTTTTCGTTTTATTTACGTTTTTTTTAACTACGTTGTAATATCAAAATAGAATAAGATTATTATAATATAATAAATCTTTCTTATTCTCATAAAAGTACATTTTTAACTTTATTTGACTGTTTTTCACTTTACTCGATATTAAAAGTCATCTTACTAGCATATGGAGGCAAAATGACAAAATTGACATGTCCTAAAATAATTTAAATTGAAAAAAATTCTAGTTAATTTAACAACTTCTAATTTTTACTGAAGATAAACAAGGTTTTAATGAATCTAAAAAAAATAAATTGTTATTTTTACATTATCACAGAAATTAACAAAAATTGACAAACTTTAAGGTCGTCACCCCCCCCCCCGCCTCTTCCCGACAAAGATAGTGAATAGAGTAATGGAGATAAAGTAATGATGATCATAGATATTTATATTATATATTAGTTTTTAAAAGTTATGTATACATACGCGTAACATGAAGAGGACAGATGACGTCAAGCAATATGGTCAATGTATGTGAGTACCTAGAGATATGTGCGCGGTGTAAATTGCGTGTGTGCAGATGTATATAACATAACGTGGATTTTCATGCGTACGCATGTGTTATTTGCTCCGCACACGCGCATGAATCTTGTAAATATGTACTTTTTGGAGCCATGTTTCAAGTAAGTTAGTAGTCTAGTATATAATATAAATATCTATTATTTGCACAAGCGCCGTTATCAAAAAGTGGAAATAAGGAAAGAAGTTACTTAGGTCGCGATAAATTACTTTTACGCAGATTCGACTAGATTTGCTTTCACGGTAACTCAAAGACACTTTGGAAAGCTTTCACATGCGTTGCGCAGAGTCTCATTCGGAATCTCCTTCTAAATTTTCACCAAAAGTTCTTTCAATCATTTCAGAGTGATAAATATTATATCTAGTTCTCAAGATGATGCTCCATCACAAATTCCAAAGGATTCAAGTACAGGGAACGGACGTAAGTATTCAGTTTTGATAGAGATGGAGTAAAATTGATCAAACTTGCACGTCAAGCTTAACAGATAATAAGCTTTCAAAAAATAACAAATAGTTGTCGGTTGCACTTCCATCTTGTATTAAAGTTACAAATAGGAAGATTAAGGTACCTTCTCACTGTCATAACGCAATGCGACTTGATCATAAGAATCCACATTGTTTCACAATACATTAATGGTTGATAAATTTTGGTTGAAATGATGTCTTAATCTTTCTAAATATAGCTTTATTCCGTATGCAAAAACACAACAAATTTATTATGCTTTATCTTGATTTAAACATCATGTACAAGATACAGACAAAATAATGTGAACACTTAGGAAATGCACTTTTTTTATTAATAAAAGCTTGATCCATCGTTTGTCTTTAATACAGATTCTATCCTTGTGACAAAATACAATAATTGAATAGTCATCAATAGGATATTGTACTATTCTTTTAACAGAATATCTTTCAATTGTTTAGATACGTAATGTTGGAGGAAGAAAGCTTTTTACTCTATTTTCCAAAATTATCCTTTGTTCTCCAAAACTTCAACATTTTTTTCTGGGCATTGTAACTGATTTAACCCTTTCAAGACGGTACCATCAACTGATGGTCACACATGTGTACCTGGAGTCTCGAAAGGGTTAAATGTTATTAATCATTGTAAATAGTTTTGAAAGTCAGAATGAAAAACAAATTTTCGCCTCCAACATCTTTTAAATATTCTTACTTGAAAGGAGTTCTGCTAGAAGAATAATATAACATTGCACTACGGACTAGTCAAATATCGCATGGCTCTATTCCAACAACAATGAAATATGTTAGAGACAAATGGTGGACCAATCTCTTAATAATAAAATAATACTTTCTAAGTGTTCATATTATATTTTGTCTATCCCTTATACATATAGAATGCTTTCCACAAGTGTCGACACAAGTCGTTCTATCTTTGTTACTCATTGAATATCAAAAAAAGATAGAATAATGTTTGTGACGACTTGTGTCATTAAAGGGAAACCACTATAATGCATGTGTGCGTGCGTGCGTGCGTGTGTGCGTGCGTGTGTGTGTGCGTGCGTGCGTGTGCGTGTGTGTGTATGTGTGTGTGTGTGTGTGTGTGTGTGTGTGTGTGTGTGTGTGTGTGTGTGTGTGTGTGTGTGTGTGTGTAATAGAGCTCTATATTATAAGAGTAGATAAAAATCCTTTTATCTTTTAGCGATGCCAACTGATGGACCTAATGATCTCTCATCCAATGAGCATTCAGTAATTTTAGTTTCCACACTTTTTAGCCAATCAGCATTAGGTCCAACAGGGCGGCGTTTGCGCTACTCTTATAATATAGAGCTTTAGTGAGTAATTCCATAGAAAACTCAAATTCTTATAAGATGTGTATAAAATATAAATAAAAATTACTTAATATTATTTTATTCGACAGAGATGTCAAGTAAGCAATTATCATAAAATATTAATAATAAATGTTAGTATTAGATATTTAAAAACATCGCTAAATATGGCACACATCGCCCTTTCTGAAAGATGCTGCATAAAAACCAGACGAACATGTCGATCGAAGCGTAGTTCAACGTCGACCAAATTAATTCCTCGGCGATAAGCGGGAAGCAGTAGTCTGGTCTATCGAGGAGAATGAGAGTACTCCATATATTTTGAAGTCCCTTTTGTCGCTCCCGATATATCCCATTCCGAGAGTGCGAGAGCTGCTCTTAGGTCGTTCCAATTTCCATCTCGAGTATTAAACGTGCTCGAAAGGCTACGTCGTTATATTATACAACCAAAGTGGGGAAAGAATGATCGGCCTTGTTCTCCGTGCTACGTTCATTGATATTCTGAATGAGCGATATACGCGCATTCCTAGTAGACAAGATTGGAGAGAACCATTTGCCAACACTAGAGAGAGACCCTGTAACAGAGTCTAGTCATGAACGATTTTGGCAAAATCCTACAAAAGAGAGAGGTATATTACACAATACTGTCTCCTGTATGTCTATATATCTATTATCCCATTCTAATCTATACTGTTTCACTCTATGAATTCGTAACGTATCAACGTATATTCAGACATTCAAATAGTGACAGGATCATACAGATGAAAATGTGTTCTATTGTCTAAAAGAATACGATAATAAGTTCATATGCAATTAAATGTTTAAAAATATAAAAGTATTCTAAAAGTTTATCATATATTCATTTCTCCAACTTAATATCTACTTAAATTCTATCTTTATAAGGTTATCGACGGTTGAATTTAAACGGGAGTTGCCAAAAACGACAAACTAATCAAAAGCTGTCTACTTTGTGACCAGACTGTTACAGGGTTTTTAGTCGACACCAAAACTGGTCCTAATGCGTGTATTTCATTGCCGCTGCATTTTTCGTGGGACGACCATGAAATCTAAGGCGATGATTAGTAATGCTAACAAAACAAACTCGTCGCGTGAGTCGTTTCAAAGAAAAAAAAGAAACGTTCTCCCTCACTCTCAATCTGTTTACACAGATAGACTTTTAAATGTACGTCATTTAAACATGCATAAAAACCACACACACACACACACACACACACACATCACATCAAAATTTATTCATAACGTTCAAATATTGAATTATTAAATTAAATGTTATGATAAAATAAAAATATTAAGCCGTAAAATTAAATATTGCATCGAATTATAATAAGATATAATTATATAATTTTTAAAAATTAAATGATTAAATTAAAATCAATTTCTCTGCAAAGATAGATTAAAAGAGATAGATTAAATTGCTTTACAATAAAGTACAAAACTTGTGTTAAAGTAATGTAAACTATACAAAAAACAATTTAAAATATAGAAAGGCATTTAATGAAAACATTTTATTTAATAAACACATAAAAGAACAGCTAATGTGTTAAAAAAATTGAAAAAAATATATTTTAGAAATAATCTATATTTTATTCACCATTGTGTTAAAAAAACCGTAAATATGGATAAAACGTGTTAAAAATATCATGTAACTGTGGATAAAATATGTTAAAAAACCCGTGTAACTGTGAATCATGTAACATAATACCATGTAAAAAGAAATTCAAAAGTACTCATAGTTTTGAATGTTATCATCTATTTGACATCACAACACTCACATCGCTTGCAACAATTTAGGGTAAAAGTAGGTAATACAGAATACTGATTTTTTTAAAAAAACATTCAGGTAGCAATCTGTTAGGGCCAGTAATTCGAATTACTAAGAAATGATTTGCGAAATTTAGAGATAGTGATGATTTTCACCTTGACCATCACACTTTGATCGACCTCCTGGCATAGATAATGACATTGTGAACAATTTAGTGCAAAATAATTCACGAATTTCAACAGAAGAGATAATTGAAAAACTCAATATTGACAGATCGACCGCAATTCGGCATTTAAAAAGAATTGGGTACACTTTGAAGCATATGGGTAATGCATTTGCTAATCGAAACGAACAAATTGAATCGCGTTTCTGCAGCTATTTCCTTGCTTGGCTGATTAAATAAAGTGTTGTTTTTGGATTGACTTATAACTAGCGATGAAAAATGTATCCTGTATAGTAATGTACACAATAACATTCAACGTAAAAATATTTAGAAGATGAGCGCACAGAATCAATTGGCAAAAGCCAATTTCCATCTTGTGAAGGTGATATTTTCTATTTGTTGAGATTGCAAAAAAAACAATATATTTTAAGCAGCTCTCTATTGGCAAAATTATTAATTCTGACAAGTACTATCAATTAGACAATTTAAAGATAATAATCCAGGAGAAGCATCCAATTCTAGCCAATCGTATGGTAGTCGTTTTTTACCATGACAATGCGAAACAGATCTTGTGCAAATTAAAAGAACTGAAATGGGATATTATATTACATCCACCGTATTCTCCTGATATTGTACCATCGGATTACTTGCTGCGATTATTGTAAGATGATTTAAATGGGAAAAAAATTCGCATTTTTTAAAGCCAACAATTTCTTTCGTATTTCTTTCTCCTTTAACGCAAAACTGAGGTAGTTTTGTGAAATTAGATGTTGAATGCTGACACTGGAACGTATGTTATTAGAACGTTAAGAAGTTATAGAAAATAACGACAATTACATGATTAATTCATTAAAAAAGTTTTACATGCCAAATCACTAATTGAGTTTTAACAATAAGCCGGAAACTTTTGCACTCGCCTAATAAAAATATTAATATGCATTTGTATCGGAGTTAATTTAAATAAGTATTCGCCTGCCTTTATCCTATCCTGTTTTCTTTTATCTCTCATAAATTTTTCTTTACACAAAAAGAACGATTTTACTGAAGTATCTGAACATTTAGTTGGATACAGATCTGAAAATTTTATTGGACTAACAAAATAATTATGACGAATGTTCAAACATGATGACTGCAAAAGTGTTGATATTCTATGAAAGTTCAACATAATTATTTTGTTGGCCTAGCAAAATTATTTTCAGATCTATATCCAGATAAATTTTTAGATACTTTAGCAAAACCATTCTTTCTGAATTAATGAAATATAGAGTTGGAACGGCAATATAAATGCAGACACATTTTAAACTGAAAACTATCAATTCTGGACAGCACTAATATGTAGCTATTACAAGCCAAAGCTATCACAACGATATTATTCGTTGTTTTGTTCTTTGCAGTTGTTTTCGGATTCAGTCAAAATTCGGATATTCGTGAAAACTTTTTATCATTGATTTGGAAAATAAGAATCGACTTAAGAAGCCTGAAGTTTATAAACTTTGATCATTTTTAGTTGATATCCCGTGTAGGAATATTGATAAGGTTCTGATAAGGACCCGATTAATTGGCCTGAATATAAATCTGCTTCAAAATACAAGGATCGAATATATTTCAAATCTATGTGCGTTCTATGTAAGTGCATGCAACACTCACCTAGTGTCGCCAATGTAATCCAGCATGCGTATCTTCAGCATGTTGTATGCCGAATCAATCAGCGTACCGTCACATGTACGGGATCTTCGTCGGAGATCGAAATTGTCGTTGAATTGTCGCCCGATGCCAAAATAATCGCACGTCGTCGACGACCGATATTCCGAGCGAGTCTAACGCGAGTTATCGAACGGTACCACGTCCCCGATGCCTCGAAACCAAGTCGCGCGTTTTATGCGAATCCACCTTGTGCACCGGAGATGTATGTGCGCTATCCGATCGACGTTTGAATTCTCTCATCAGACATTCAACGAATGTAACTACAACAATGTATTAAATATATTAATCCTTATTCCGTATATTTAATCTTTAAGCGTGATTCCCTTCGGAAATATATGTATTTTCAAACGTCCATAGAATTTTGCGAAATCCCCGTAATACCAAATAAACATCATGAAAATTCATATCTCTTCTCACAAAAAATTATGACGCGAGATATAAGTTTTGATACAGCAAAACAAATGAACCATATATCTACAAAATAGAAATGCATGATGGATATGTATATCGTTCTATCACTTGTCTTTATCAGAAAGCAAGTACGCCCAGCGACTTTGATTCTGTCCATGGGGAAATTTTCCAAACTGAGAAGTCACTACCTTTCTCAATACTCACAGTCCATGGTTAACGTAACAACCAATAAACTCTAGTCGTTACACTAATCATGAACTGCAAATATGTAGAAAGATAGCGACTTCGCAGTTTGGAAAATTTCCCCATGGACAGAATCGAAGTCGCTGGGTGCACATGTTTAACGCATGCACGGTATGAATATAAGGAAACTAGGACGCTAAATATTATTAAAACGTTATAGTAAATTTCCCATGAGTTATTAATTGATAATTAATACATTATGATTTCATGAAAAACTCGAAGAAGAGATGAAAGCAACAAGGATCGACGCAAGATTGAGTCGCAGGTCACAAAAATGAAAGAGAATAAATTTGTCATGTTTGTCGAACGTTTCGTCAAATCGAGGACAATAAAAGAGAACTAAAGAATCAAACTGAACATTGATGCTTAAACTGTATTAAATTCTAAATATCGCGGTTATAACGCGATCAATCATTACTATTATCGCAGTCGATTAATTAAACTTGAAAGAGACTCGTTTGTGTTCTTTTTCATTCTGAGATCACCTCGCGAAGAAGTGAACCGCGAGCAGGAAGACTTCGACAGATCATTTCTCGCGACTAGGAAACTTCGATATCATTTTCCAATTAACGACGCGCATCCGTATAATTTCTCAAAATTCGAGAAGATAATTTCTCATATATTTCTTTTTCATGAGAAAAAACATTGCCATCTCGCATACAAACACATACTTTCCATTTTTCAATTATTTTAATTTATTTACGATTGCGATTCACAAAAGTAATCTCTTTAATATTATAGAGCTATTAATAAATGTTATAGAAACTAAAGAACGTAAAATTCAAACTCCAAAAAATATAAATCAAGGAAATTAGCAATGCTTATGAAAGTCGACATAAGTTGTTCGCGTGTATGCTCGAATATTACAAAATTCGTAGATCTTTCGACTTGTAATTGGGTCATCTTCAATACATATGTAGGTAACGATCAATCGACATGGCGCGTTGAAAAGTACTTAATCAAAACGATAATTATATTATTCCGATATGATCAATTGAATTAAATTTTGTCGCAAAAGTTTCTCCAGTAACGGAACGATGGTGACATTCGAATGAAGCAAATAGTGCAAACAACCCAAGCAGAACAATAAGTCAAAATGACATCAAAGTGATTCACAATTATGTCAAAATGACATCAAAGTGAATCGTAATTGATTGAAAAGTGACTTTTAATGATCATTTCGCAGTCACTTTGACATCATTTTGATGTTGTGATGACTCCCTGTTCTGCTTGGGAACTCGCATTGTATAAGACACGTGGTTACTGTAATTTTTAGCAATAAGATATGGATGATCAACGCGCGTTAATATTATACAAGTAATAAATTCAAAACTTATATCTGTATGGAGAGTCAAAGTTTGATGTGTGCAGAAAGAATGCCAAAGATTGTGAGAGACGACTTTCCCTACCGTATAAATATTATACAATTGAATACTTTATGATACAATTACTATTCTGAAGATGGTATCAATATGAGAAACAGTTCAAGTCATTCCAATAAATGATAATCTAAGCTATAAAGCTATCGTGTCTCAAAAACTGAAGAAGTTCGGAAATATATTCTCGAAGAATTTATAATATACAATAGTACGGAAACTTATAATAAGCTTTTCCTCCCGATGAATAAAAGTTCGCGATCTTCAAGAGGATTCATGAATTCGTAACGTCGTATCGGAAATCCATGTTGCCTTAAATTAGAGGAATAACATTCTACGAACAATATCCTGGCGATGTCACGATCATATCAAGACAAAGAGGAGCTTGAAATGGATCATGAAATTGAAACGAATCACCGGCATCCTCGTCGCTCAACGAACTCACATGTTGTTTAGCATTTGGCAAAATTAGTTTTCATCCGATAGTCTCGGTTGAGCCGCCTTTACACCCGGCAACAGCGATAACAATATAATTCACAGATCATTCGTTATCATCCTTCGCGACTCGCACGTGGTTCACGTGTAATCATGGAATCCGGGTAAAACGTCACTCGGAAAACTCGGACGTACGTGCGTCACTTGGATACTACAACCATTTGTACCGCGGTTTTTACGCCGCATGCAATTTTGAGGATAACACTTCTCTCAAAATACAATGATTTTGTGCTTCAATCACCGATTCGAGATATTCATTTGTACACTACACTTCCAGTGTATATAGTCAACACTTTCTTTAGCACTTTTCTTCGAAACTCGATGCCGATCGAAAGAGATGTTTCTCGTTGTGGAACGCTGAAGCGAAGACACAAGCAGAGACACGACAGCGTATCGAAGCGCCGAACAACTGTTTAACGAGCCTGTTCGTACTTGCATCGTCAGTGGCACTCGCTCCCACCCGCAACACAATCTCCACCACCTCCTCCTTCTCCTCCTTCTCCTCCTCCATCGCTCACTATTCGTTCAGATCCTCCACTACCTCTGCTTTCCGCTCCTGTTCAAGATCCTCAAGGAGAGGACTTCGTGAATCGCTCTTAAGAATTGCAGGTCTTTCGTGTCCGATAAGATGTTTGCGCTCGTTCAGAGACTAATCGGCATCGTTTCTCGATGCTTTGAGTGCCATCGATCATCGTCAATAATCAGCACTGATAATGTTAGTTGTCATCGAAATGTTTTTAAATATCTTTAAAATCGTCAACACATATTTAAGTTCTCTATAATAGTTATCTATAATAGTTAGGTTCTCTAAAATACAACTGTTCTATCTTGTTAGTTTTTTTTTGGGGGGGGGGAGAGCATCTTCTACTAACATTAAGTAAACCAGTGTAAGCAGTAAAAATATACTAATGTGCGATGGTTCAATTCTAAATCTATTATTTTGCAATTACAACTATCAAAAGTATTCGTGATTTAACCTTCAGTGATCCAACGTTTTTTCGTTACTTTCCTAGTCTAACCGGGTCACTGATGCCATAATTTTTTGAAAGAATTTTTAGGCTCTAAAAAAATTTGAAAAAATATTGACACATTTTTTTCAACATTACAAAATATAATTTCACAATTGTTTAACTTGAAATGTTTTTCACCTTTTTTGTGCATGCCCCAATTTACGGCAGGATAATTTAAAACTGAAAATTCGCCTGGATCAAATTCTTGGTTGGATTATGGAAAGTTAACAAGTAGCTTCTTATATTTATTAAGTAGTGCAGTAGGGTAGTAAATTGTTTTATAATTTTACAGTGTTGATCTAGCAATCCGTCGCGTCCGACTGTAAGCGTCAAATTTCTCAGAAACAGCTTAACTTTCTCAAACTTTGTTTTTGTCAGTACATAATCCAGGATCTTAACTTCAAGTAATGTGAATCAAATTAGTTGAATCAAAAGAATTAAAAGTCAAGGTGAAAAAAATTTTTTTAACAAAAATTTTTCAACAGCTTTTACAAGTTGTTTTTTTTTATTGCATTATTTACATCGTAAAGAATTTATGTTTCATATGTAAAAAATGACATATGAGGCACTTTCTAAACCTAATTCATGTCTGAGTTCTTGGCCCTTTGAGTTTGGATGATCTTTTCTGCTTGAGAATATCGATGGTGGTCTTCTTTATTTGTTAAGGGATCTTTGTTTGTTGTAAAAAGGAAGATTAGCCTAGAAGGGTCAGATTAGGTTAGGCCTGCTTAGGGTAAAGAACCCCCTGATTTAGACGTTTTTCTTTACCTTGATGCCATTACGCCACGGCAAGACCGACAATTTTCGATTGGGATAATAGCACGGGGAAGAGACTCGGGGACCGGTGGAAAACATGGGACTAGTTACCGAACGTATATACTAATAATATGCCACGTCGTTCGATCACGGAAGATCGCTCGAGGCTGAAGAACCAAAGTACATTATGAATTTCACAGCGATTGGCTGATCGCGCGAATTTTTCTAGTGCAAATTCTTCCGAGATGTTCAAAAGATTTACGGTATTGAAATGGAATTTATTAACGTTACCGTACGACGAAGTCCAGGAACGGATAAAAATAAACGGTGAATCACTCGGACTGTGCACCATGCTTATGTATTCACCGTGTGCGATATCAATATTTGTTGCGATAAATTCCCCGAGGAAACCGTGCACGATAAAGCCTTCGGGAAATTTCGGGTTCTCTCGAGCGCGCGGAGAAAGCTCACTTTTCTTTCACGAAATACCACGACCGACGTTGTTCCACCACACCGGTCCGATAAGATTGCCATTTGAATAGAGCACACTTTTATTCACATCATAATGAACCAGGAAGTGTAATGCATAGTACGATAATGTGAGATATGCTGATAAAGATGCACTGATAACTGCGTAACAACAATCGTCCATAAATATCGCATTAATATTCATAATACTACTAATGATAGAGGAGAGGAGAGGGTTGTGAAATACCATTTCGTTTTTTGTTTTGACAATAACTCAGTAAATAATAACATAATACAATTCTAACTAGCGTCAGTTTATATAGCTATAGAGTTCTATCAATCACTCTATAGGTAGAAGGTCATGGGATACATAAAACGTTATTTACAATGCACTGAAAAGGAAGAAAAGAATTTGTGGAATAGCGTTTGTAGAATAGCAGAGGTATCGTGGAATACTGATGACGTGAAAGGCACTTTTATTTATTTAAAAAAAAATGTAAATTAATCTGTCGTAGATATTACCAGGGATGGGAAGTAACTTGTTACTTGTAACGAAGTTACAGTTAGTTACTTTTTTTTTATAATTGTAAGTTAACTTTGTTATTTTTTTCCATCTGTAACTATTAACTTAACTTAGTTACTTTTATTAAATTAATAATTAATTTTATTTAATTAATTACTGTTATAGTTGCTTTATTCACTTATTTGTCAATATAGGTAGGCTGCATTCGGAAACATCATCCGAGTGCCACCGTGTATCATTTTATTATATCTTTGTTTAACATTCGGTGAACAAGCGTAAAATGATATATGAGGTTACTCGAACTTCATGTTTCCAAATGTAGCTTTAATGTGGTTGGTTAGATCTGAAGGTAAGAATTAATCATAATCGTACTACTTAACCGTTTATTGTTAGTAACTAAGTGCAGTTGAACAAATGTTTGGCATCGGTAGTTCTGTAATAACACCACGTACATGAGAAAAAAATCATCTTTATAATGATATAATTAAATATCAATTCTTTAAAAAAAAAAGAAATAACAATTTTTAGTAAAATTTTAAAATGTTATTCCTTTTCTGCAGCGTTACGGAACCATATACATATATTGTCCTTTTCTTTTCGTGCTGTATTTGTTTTACTTCATATATTGCGTGCTGTACCTTTTTCTTTTTTTTTTCAAATAGAATTGTATAATATAAAAATGTAAACTAATCGTTTTCTTTTCTGATTTTTCTGATCATTAAAGAAAAATATTAGTTTACGTTTTGACCGATATTACTCGATCAGATTGCCTTTGGATTTAAGTTCTACATCTAGTCTTATCCTTGAGAGAAATTGAAATTTAGAATGCAGTTCACATATATGTACGTGGCGTACACCCACGGTCATCAATTCTGTCCCCGGGGAAATTTTACAAACTGAAAAGTCGCCATCTTTCAACATAATCGTAATTTATGATTAACGTAATGATTAGAGCTTATTGGTCGTTACGTTAATCATGAACTGTGAGTATGTTGAAAAATAGCGACTTCTCAGTTTGGAAAATTTCCCCAAGGACAGAATCGATGACCGTGGGTGTACATATAAATAATTAATAAAGACATATCACATGCGTACACAATTAATGGTATAATACGTGAGATGCTTTTCAGCAAATGACACAAATCGACATAAAAGTAATTTTTATCTTTGTTTCTCACTATATTTCAAACAATAGCGTCTCTAAATTTGACAACGTATTCCAATATAAATAAAATAATTAAGTAATGTTAGAAATATAAGAGTATAGTATTTAAATTAGCAATGATTTAAAATATTACAAGAAAAAGCAGAAGAGTAACTGAAAAGTAACTTTTCATTACTTTTTGAATAACTGCAACTATAACAAGTTATTTTTTTAAATCAGTAACTTGTACCGGTATCTAGTTATTTTTTGGAAGAAAGAAACTGGAATTATAACTAATTATTTTTACAAAGTAACTTTCTCAACCCTGGATTTTACACTCAAATAAATGCCATAAAACAAGGTTTTATGAACATTTAATAAAATATATATATATATTTTAGTGAAAAAATTGTTTTAAATAAGTTTATTGCCTAACAATTTTTTAAAGTAAAATTTAAAATAATTTCTTTTAAAATAATTTCTTTGCTTCTAATAAACGTAATACAACGTATACAATAAGATTAAGTGTAAAGTCGCAAAAAAGATGCACATGGCGGACGGCCATAGGTCACAACCACAGTCCACATATAACATGACTTTATTTGCCGAATCATTACAACATATATTAAATTCAATTATATTATTTCAAATTCACACTTAAGGCCTTCAAATAAAACTAAAATTAAAAAATTAGTATGTAACATACTTCTCAAAATTACATGGAGAACATACACTTGTAAAAATTTTTACTACCTGCAAAACTAAAATACTAAAATTCAGCTTTTATAAAAACACAGGAAAAATTAATGATCAGTAACCATTTTTTAATGCCTAAATAGACTGTAACAAAGTAATTTTAACGGATGCTCTTAGAATTCAACGCGAATTATACGAGATATTATGATATTCCACCACACTAGATATATTCGCCGTTCTTCCTCTATTATATTATTTTCAATTAATTATGTCAATATTATTACAATTGTGAATTTAATTAGCGATTTATAAATATGTTTCAAGATTATTCAAGATTATTCAAGATTATTCTCACCAAAATTTTTCATATTTTATATACACATGCTTTCTATAATATATTCTCTTCAAAATGCCATTATTATTTTTAAAAGTTTCAAAATTCATATTCTAATGTACATCAATATAAAATTATAAAAATATTTTCAACATATTGGAATCTATCATTTCGTCACTTAAAAAAGTTCTGAAATTACGTTTAATGAAATATAAAAAAGATCTAAATACGTATATAATATAAAATCATGTTAATTCCTAAAAAAAATTTTTATCGACTTTTACATATTGTTTTGAATTGTATATTTAATTTGAAACGTATAGAATATTATATTCCAAATATATGCAAAACGTTATTCCATAGATATTTTTTCTTAATTAAAAATATGCATATAAGACGGAAGGTTAAAAACTATTCTAATCACAAAATAAACAATTAAGTTCGTTCTGCTGAAGTTCCTCTATCTGAATCTGAATTAATTGTATAGTTTAAAAGAAATTTATATTTTTTGATGAAGAACAGCAAGAATATGTTCAGCAAGAATATGTTGTCAAATAAACAACGCATGTATAATGTGATAACATTATATGACTGTCAGTCAGCTGTCAAATTTAAGGATCTAATGTAGAATATTGTAAGAAGAAAGGAAGGAAGAAATACAAAATAAAGAATAAAAGAGAAAGAGAATAGTAGAGTTAATAATTATTGGCAAGAAGTAAAATGCAAACAAATGCAAAAACATACATACATAGATACATACATACATACATACATTACATATATATATATATATGTATGTGTATGTGTGTGTATATGTGTGTATATGTGTGTATATGTATGTGTGTGTGCTCTTTCACTTCTTTACTTCTTTACCCTCTCTCTCCGACCTCCCCTCTATTATTATTTTTAATATTTGCGTCTTGAATAAAAATTATTTGAATATCATAATCCTCTCAAAATTTCTTCCCCCCTCCCCCTTCCCTTATAACCTTATCAAATATTGCAGCATTATATTTAAAATCTTATTTACATTTTGATGTAGATAAGATTTCCCAAATAATTATATGCTTTTTTTCTACAGAATATGATTTTATTTTAGCAAATATTTTATGAAAACAATATTAATTTTTCTTATATTATCTTTCTTACGTTCTTCATTAAGATGTAAGATAGTACATGAACAATGAACATTATTTAATGAAACATTATTTTCTCTTTCCTTTTTCAGTAAAGAGTATACATTAATGTGTGATTGGCAATATACTGGATAAAAGAAGGAAAAGTCATAAAATAGCGAAGAAAGGAAGAAAGAGAAGGAAGAAGCGAGTTCAGAATAAAGAATGAAAGGGAATGAAAGAGAAGGAGAAATAAGAAAGGATAGACCCATTAATGTTGAAATTGTTGAAGATAAATACGGTAATCTAATACAAAACAAAGAATTTAATAAAATAGCGAAATGTGCAATACTTTCTGCACACACATACCGATGTAGATGAAATTAATAAACAAGTTGTTGAATTATTAGATATACGTTTGAAAAATAAATTTACGCAAGTACGAAAAATTGCGGTAATATTAGTGACATTGGTAAAGTTTTTAATACTGTCTTTGTCATTTCTTCCACCTCATGAATTGCGTTTACGACTGAATTGTGTCATTATGTTGATTAAAGATCTCAATATTAATAAAGGCTTTTGCAATGGTACTGGATTAAAGAATATAAAAATTGATTTATTGAAATATAAAATTTTAACGGATAATAAAGTAGAAGATATTGTGTTCTTTAATCGTGTAACGTTATATTACAAAAGTATACTATACCTTTCCGATAAAATAGCTTTTGCTACGACAATTAACAAGTCTTATAAACATTTTATAGAGGAAAAATAGATCTTCGCAAAGACTTTTTCTTAATCATAGACAACTTAACGTTGCCACGAGTTTTGTTTTGGGCAAGTATTAAAAATTTATCTTGGTAGTCAATAAGATAATAAGAGAAATAATTTAAAAACTATATACATAAAAATATACATATATGTATGTATAATCTTGCGTTCTTTAAATTTTTATATAAAATATAACGCGACTCCTTGTTATAAAAATTATTTATAACAATATTTATCATATTATCAATTTATATAAATGACTCTTATTCTATATCTGTAAAAAAAGTATCATAAATTATTATTATTGTAAAGATTACATATATAATCTGATATCAAAGATTACATATAATAAGATTACATATAAATACATAATCTAAAATCTATTATTGTGACTGAATTTACATTTATATACAGGGTAATTATTAATGACTGTTTCCACTTTTTACCATAGGAGCACGTAATTTCCAATATAATATGTTAGAAATACGTATCCGTCGGTAAATCATGCTCCTATGGTAAAACGTGGAAACTATATTTTATTCTGGCTTATTTCAACATTAAATATAAAATATCTCGTAAAACTATTGATTTTTCGACTTTACCTTAATATGTTTACATGAAGAATAAATAGAAAAATCATATTATGTAATACAATCATATAATTCCATTTTTAAAAATGAACTTGACCTTCACGTAATATATATTGATTTTGTATATAGGTGCGTTACGCGATTAAAATAAAGATATTAAATGTCAAGTGATTTTATTAAAGCATATTGTTTGTAAAACATACTTTTGTTTTATTTTTTGCTTTATATTTAGTTAAATACAGATTCGCAGAAAACAAAATGTAAGCAATTTACTGATAGATTAACAACAAATATGATCAGATTAACTACGTATCCATATTTGTTCGATCAGTTTACTCTGGAACTGTCGACAAAATCTGCTAACATACTGCGTCAATAGATCTGGTACCAGAAATCGAGCAGAAACTACAAATCCTATTCAATTTCTGACACCAATTTAGTGATATAACATGTCAGCAGGCTTTGTCATATTTCTGGCGGCAATTTACGTCATCGTCAGATATTACAGACATTGTAAGAAACTTCTTACTTTTTACAATATGAAACTGGACATTGCAGAAATAGATTTTGAGCAGAGGATGCCATTTCACTAATATTTTTTAAAATTCATATTTTTAAAAATATATAAGTACTTGTTCTTGATATATAATATAAAATTATCTGACAATATAATTAAAACTCAATGACGCGCGCTATTATGTTCTATTCTGTGAGAAGTTTAATTTAATTCGTAGTGCTATACATGTCTTATAAAATTTACAAATAAATATTACAAAATGACTTTACACAAGAATCAGAAGCAAACAAAAAATTAAATAAACTTTTCACACTAATAAATTGTGCTTAAATTTTACACAGATACTTAAACGTAATAATAAAACAATTTATTTTTATATTTTTATATATTTTATCATGCTTTCAGATGCGCATATGGATCCTTAAATATTGAGATAATAACTCATGTGTGGTTACTCCTTGCTGTTTCGCGTGGTCGAGGAAAATATTCCCTTCGCAGGCTTCGGTCGTGGACGGTTCACATGCGAGGGATACAACCCCCTGTAGGGATAGGTAGGGGGTAGGTAGAGCATCCGGGTGCATCGCGAATAGAATAGCCAATTATCGGCGCGCGTCGCATGCGTTTTTTTTCTTCGCTCCCTATTGTGATCGTTAAATTTAGCAGAATTATTTCGAGCGACCCGCTGCCGTCGTACCGTCATTAAAGCGCGGTCATTAATCTTCGTCCGAAACCGACACTTGTCGTCTGCGTGCACGACACTGACGATATATCAAATTTGCATTCAGAATCCCGGAATCTTGTTACGGTTGTAAACGCAGAAAGACCATAAACGAGTTGACGATGATCGCGGACCGACTTGTCACTCAGCCTCGAAACTGATAAGTCAAGGTGCGAATTCATGCAGCGCAAAATCGCTGGCGACTTGCGAAAGATAGAGGAAAAAATTACATTCTGCCTATTCATGTGACGACAAATCGCTAGCGATGTCAATATTCGATTATCAGAGGTTAATTACAGAGAAATAATTGCTATTAAAATAACGAAAAATGACAATATCGGCCGTAAGCAGTCAGTGCTCAATAATTTTCAAAGTGAATTTATAAATATTTACAAGATTACCCCAAACATGCGACGCGTGTTTGCCAAACTTGAAGCACTTTCTAAGAAGAATTCCGAATGGAATATTACAAAATTAAATTGTTGAACAATTTAATTATTCGTTGATGATGCTTACATACATCTCAATTTACTGTGATGTGTCGACTTGTTCGGAACAAGGTATGCGCTACATGAATTCGCACCTTCAGACGTTAGCATATTGTAACATCCGAAAAACAATAAAAAAAAAAAGAAAAAATTGGATCGATAACTTTAAAAATTCTTGAAATCAAAAATATATTACATGTTAGTTTTCGCTGTTTTTCTTTTTACTTTAAAAGTGAATTTATTTCAATAAAAATATGAATTAATATACTAACCAAGATATTTTCCATCATTTTCTATAACTTCTTCCCATCTTTCTGGCAAAAGTTGGATACCACGACGTTAGAATGAGCTGTCTTTCGAAGCAAGCCATTCATCCATCCATTTTTGGACTTGTACGTAATTGGAGAAGTGTGTACCGGCGAACGCGTGCTGCATCGATCGAGAAAGGTGGTAATCCGATGGGGCCAAGAGTTTACAGAGTAAGCTGGGTGCGGGAGAACTTCCCATTCAAACAACAGTGTTTCATGGTTTCTTTCATGGTTCTTGCAACATGTAACCGCACGTTGTCATACAAGAGAATCACTTTGAGTTGATTACTGGCTACTGATAAACTTTTTCGCAGGCATAGGAGTAATAATTAATACTTTTGACAATTTTTCGAGTGTTTGAGTTAGATTTTTATTCAATAATGTTTGCAATTTCGGCGTCCTCAAACTTTTTTAGCTGTCACAAACGTTCTTTGCCTTTCACACTGAAATCATCACTTCTGAATTGTTTAATTCAATCTCCACATGTTCTTTCTGATAGAGCTTGTTCATCATAAGTTTGAGAAATCAATAGATACGCTTCAGCGGCAGCTTTCTTCAAATCAAAGTAATGAAGAAGTATATGTTGAAAAAAACCACTTATCACAATTCACTTTAAATCGATTAAAAAATATCTCTGTTTTCGCAACAATTAATCTTTGCGTACTGAATTTTATTGACAAATGTCTAATCTTTAAAAGACAATCAGCATCAGCTGCCAAGGTTCAAGCTGCCAAGGTTCATTACTTTTGCAATTGGAGCTCTACTTGTAAGCGGCAGAAACTAAGTTTATCACCTAAATGAAAGTCAATCACATCGATAATATATCACTTATTTGCTGCACCAATATAATTTAGATAACAAATCATTTATATTTTGCGATTGTTGTTAAATATTAATACAATGTAAATTTGTTGATTGATTCTCAACGCTGATGAAGGCTAAGTATGGCCGCAACATATTCGTACTTGTACTCAATTTATTTGAGATTAAATTATAATTTATATAGATTAAGTATATTAATAAATTCTTTGCTCGCGCAATTTGGTCGTTTGTCTCTCCTTTATTATATAGCACATAACGAGCTTGTCCTCTGTTTATTATTTTCAAGTAACGAAGTTTTCGTTTGAATGTTTCGAAACATTAAAATTATGTAACATTTTAAAATGTAATTTGATGCAATGATTTGGTCTACTGATTGTAGAGGAATAAAAATATCGTTAGCTTTTCATTCAATATATTAAATTCTTATCAGAATTCTGTTTTCCAGACAATTAAAAAACGACAATCTTTTTAATTACATCGTAACAAATGAGCGATATTATTCGAAATCGAAAGAAGTCTATCTAAAAATACAGAAGAAATTACATAAATAATAATTAGTCACAAACCGCGAAGTATAAGTTAACTCGATAATCTAAGGTATTCTTTATATGTTCGATATTTCGTTTAATATAAATTTTACCTGTCACTTTTAATTATAAATGAATTTATTACTTTTTATTTCTCTCCTCTTGAGATCACGACCGATATTACGAACCGTGATAGAATCTCACGGACTCAATCTTACAGGCAGGATAATCAAATACGGCAGAAACCCGTTTATCGATAGCTCACTTATCGGAATGATATCAAGTCTGAACGTCAATATTTTACACGGATACCTTCCCCGATTCCACAAATATCGGGCTTCTTAGTAGTTAGTCTGCTTCGCACACTACTACATTTTACAGATATCCTAACGCTACATGTAAGACTCTCGTTTAACCAAACGTTTTAATTACAGTAGTAAAAATAGAACATAAAATCGAACAGAGTGTTAGATTGCACACGTGCACCACATCTCACAAATGTATAAAATATAAAAATATAAAAATATTATAGATCCTCTATTACGTTCCATTATTACATATCTGTATAAAATTTCTTTACATGATTTAAATGTAATTTATTTCTCTTGATTCTCACATAAAATCACCTTTAAAAGTTGTAATATTGCATACCGCTGCAATATTGCTGCAACATTGTAGCAATGATAAAACGTCCACCTTTAGAAATATTGCATGCAATATTATCCCTTACTAAACAACGTAATTTTTTGTTTCTCACTAGCCAACGTGCAGTCGCAACTCGCGTTTTACGCTTTTATTAAAAAATTATACCGTAATGAGATGGTTTTCAACCGTAATTCTACTTAGTTTCAACCTTCTAGTATACGATTAGAAAGTAAAATGGTAATGACAATCAATGAAACTATATAACTTTGGTAAACATGTGAACAAAGTTACGATAAATGCAAGTAATTTTTGAAAAATCATAACTTTCTTCAAAATCATCATAGAGAAATGATTCAAAAATTCTTATTAAAGCTAAAGAATCATATTTTTATTTTAAAAAATGTTCCATTGGTTTGGATCCATAATTTAATGTTAATTTTGCAACATGAAAAATGCTTATCTTTATGATATAAAATTAACGGATAACACAAAATTTTCAATAAATGTAGTTTCAGTTCTGTGAGTTTAATGAATTTTAATACGAATTTTCCTTATAGAAATGTATTACTGACAATAATAAATTAGCGAGTAATTTAAGTAATATATTACTTATTTTGGTACTAATAACAGTACCTTTAAATTACTAAAATAAGTAATATATTACTTAAATTACTTGTCAATTTATTACTGTCAGTAATACATTTCTGTAAGAGTTAGTGTTGAAAAGTAAAATTTACATCTTTATATTTATATATCTTTTTTAAACTATGTGTATACATACAATGCAATATTTCTATAATAACACAAAAATCAAATACTTTTATTAATAACAAATTAAAAGCTACAAATATTGTGCAAATATATTAATAAAATAAAATATAAAAAATATAAAAAATATAAAAAATTATAAAAAATAAAAAATTATTTTCTTCCAATTTTAGCATCTTCACCAGCCAAGCTAGGGTCAGTCGTACTGTGAATTTTTCACATCGACATAATTATTGAAATAAGCAACAGTTAAAAAGCGCTACTGCAAGTGCTATATTCCTCATAACAAGGTTTCCCAGGGTATAGGCGCGTGTAGCACGTACTGTACCCGGCGTATGTACGCAATGCGAGAAATTTTACTCGAACGTGAATGACCCCACGTTGGCTAGTAAGGGTTATAACATGTTTTGACGTTTTTAATATTTTAGGTGCTATTGCTATTAGTATATTAACACATTTTGATATACATAACTTTCAGAAATATGATGTATTCCCCCTGAATTAATTTTTACACACAAAAACCAACAATAAGCAACACGTTAGAAAAAAGGTCGTTATTTTACTCAATAATGCAAACGTAAAAAACACATGGTGAATGTTATAGAGTTTGCCATGTTGAACACGATAATGCCATTAATTTTCATTGAAAATGTGGGGAACATCGTCATTTTTCAGGTTAAAATCCTATTTTTCACCCTCTTCGTGATGAACGACTCTTCTCTAAGGAATCAAAATCAATTTCTCAATACGAATGGGATATTCCATGTGAAACTTAATATTCGCGAAGATTCCTGATATTATTGAACAGAAACCTAATAAATAAAATGAATTCAAAATGAAGGATGCAAAATGGCGGGCGCCATTGTTCTTTGCTATCAAAGTACATCTCATTTACTTCTTGTCTTTAAACTTAATTTTAGGGACTCACCTCTTCAAGGAATTATTCCATTATAATATGAGCAAAGTTTCATAATGCTACCGTTTATCCCAAATTCCACTTGTACAATACCTTTTTAACCGTTCGAACCATTTGAGCGACAAAAATGTGGCTTTTCGTTATACCGCAACCAGCGAACCAGTTAAAATTTTGTAGTTTGAATAATTGCTTATTGCTTCTCGCCTTATGTGCAACAGTTGTCGCTGAAATAGTTTTGCGATAAAAATCATCATTGTGTAATCATTCTTGTTATCTGAACAGTAGATTTGAACGGCTGAAAAATTATACATTTACTTGTTATCTTTGCAGGGCCAAAATTCGAATACACAGAAAAAAAATTAGTATCAAATTAACAATTCATTGTTTCATATATAAGCAAGAATATAAAATCTTCTTGGAAGAATTTATAATCTTAAACAGACATAATTTACTTACGTGAAGAAAATTTTCCTCTTCGTGTAAGCAAATTATGTCTGTTTCAGATTATAAATTCTTCCCAGAAGATTTTATATTCTTGCTTGTATATGAAACAACCAATTGTCAACTTGATACTAATTTTGTTTCTGTGTATTTATGACTTTTTGTCACTGATTAGAAAAAAAAAAGAATAAATTTAAGCAAAATGCAACTGTATTTTCTTTTCTGAATGACATTCCATGCTTCCTCGCTTTTCCGAAAAAGGAATTTTAGATAGAAGAATTTGATGGCGGAGTTTTATTAATAGACACTCAACTTGTTTATCACTCGTCGAGCTTGCATAACGCGCTTCATTCATCGCGAAATATGAATGTGGGGGAGAAACGCGGCCTTAAAAAACCTGGGTGACCCAGTTCCCGGTGTTCCGGCCGCAACGAACAGCAGCCTCCGTTAACTAATCGAAATAGCGAGGTCATTCCGCTGATCAGGGTGCGCTACTCCTCAAGGTCGTTTCCGCTCTTCCGTTCTACGCTGCCGCCCTACTTGCCTCTCAGGGGATCCGCGCGCGCGCGCGATATCGCATAATTCCCGGTACCTAGCGAATCTAATTTATTCTCAACGATCATCTCCGCTCGACTGTCGAGCGACGATCACTGGCTAAGCCGACAGAATGAGGATGTTTTCCTCTTCTCTCTCCCTTTCTCTTTTGTTTATTTCTTTCTTCCACCTTCCCTTCGCATAATAAATGATCCCTTCGTTATATACGAGGGGGAATTCACAACCCAAAATTTTGTACACCAATGCCGATTTTTGGCATTGCTGTAAAACACTGCCGACATTTTTGTACACTGCCGACAATGCTTATTGTTAGTCAATGCCTACAATGCCGTCAATCCTATATTAAAATTAAGGCAATGCCATGCAATTATGAACACTACCGCGTGCCCATTATCATACGCCAATGCCTGCACAAGAATTCTAAAGCTTTCCCGAAGTATTCAAAAATTTTTGTGCTCAACCCCATGATCGACTCTGAAGTGAGCTCACCACTCCCCAACCACTGACGACAATGCCGTCAATATTATAGGTCACTGCTTACTTTTTTCGGCAGTCCACTGCCGAAATTTTGTACACCAATGCCGGCTGTGAATTTCCCCTCGGTTATATAGCACATTCGTTATAAAGACAAGAAACTTACATCATACGTTAACAAGTCCTCCGTAATTCAAGAAATAAAAATATATCAAAAATATGTATTGTATTTGTATTGAAATTACCTTCACACAAAAATATTAGGGTAAAAGTGCCTAATATGAGAGATAGCGTTTTTAAAGGCTTGTAATTTATTTAATTTGTAACCTCAACTCCCGTTTTTATGTCAAAATTATGGGAAACATATTTAAGTTTTATCGCTAAAAGTAGGCAGTTGATAATAGCTATACTTTGTTGTATGTAAAATTCTTTATTAAAATTTTACAAACAACAAAATATAACTATTAAAATTGCCAATTTTGCTAATTAAAAAAAAAAGGATTTCAAATATGAAACACAACGATTTCCCTATATAAAATCCTGATTCTTCTCATTTTGGACCTTGGCTGGATCCAAATTAGACTCAATCTAGTTAACCAATCAAATAGCTTTTTCGATACTCAAAAACTTTTATATTCTATTAACACAACCTTACGCTATCACAGCATGCAGATTTATTACTAAATATTTATTTATTATATAATAAAAGTTTAATGATTCACTTCAATAAAACTTGACAACATCCAATTTCACGAATCTTTTTTCTTAACAACTATATGCACATATAATCTAATAATGAATTTTCTACTAAATAGATTTTGTCTCAAGAGTAATACGTTCATGATGGAACTAACCACATGCACTTATTAGTTTAACAGAAACCCAACTAAAGAACTTATCTCATAATAGACGACTTTACCTTATACTGGTCAATAAAATTTGATCCTTTTATATCACGAGTGAAATAATTATTTCTGATATTTTTGTCTGTTAAATACAAATCCATTATTCAAATTTAGTTACATTAATCAAATTATTTAAATCAATTCAAATTTATCAACTCACAATTTAGGAAAAATGGTGTCAAACAAGCGCAAAAATAACGATTTTGTGATTGTTGATGACATTACACTAACAGCAAATTTTTTCTAAATTTTATTTTGCTGTAAAATGCATTTGTTTTGTTTTAATATAATTTTTCGTTTTCAAGATACAAAATAATTTTTTTAAATATACATTTTTTATTATTATGCATAATCTGTATTGCTTGAACTAAAACTAAGTTTTATGTTTTTTATGATCACATATGGTCTATTTACAGAAATAAATAGAAAAAATTAAAAAATAAAACAAGATGCAAACGGTACTGCAAAAAGTCTTTTTGTTGTGCTCGAAGAAAGTAAAATGGACATTATTCTTATAACTTTTTAAAC